>NC_056729.1:1785633157-1785720657 GCF_019279795.1 Protopterus annectens
GGTAGGCTGTGTGAACCACCTTTCCCTCATCTATGGCCTTGGTGACTGTCTTGAAGAAGTCAACCAGGTTTAGTAGGCATGATCTGTCCTTAACAAAGCCGAACTGGGTCGGGTCAAGAGTTTGGAGGTTCCCAATGTCTTTGTTAATGAGTTCCATGATGATGCGCTCCATATCCTTGCAGACCAGGCTAGTCAGCCTTATGGGGCGATAGTTACCAGGGTCAGTTGTGGCCTCTCCTTTGTGGAGAGGAATAACCTTTGCTGTGCACAATTCTATAGGCACATAGCCTGTGGAGAGGCTGAGGTTGAACAGCGTGTTTAGGTCGGGGGTTAGTTCATTCTGTAATTCATGCAAGACGCAGCCTGGGACACCATCTGGTCCCATTGACGCTGTGTTTTTGGCTTTTGAAAGGGCTGTTTTCACCTGTGTGCCTGTGATTTCTGGGGCACTACACTTTCCAGTATTGTTGTGGGCCCTTTTGGCGGTGAGAGGGGGGTGAAGTTTGCATTGAATCTATCTGCCAGGATGTTGGCAATATCAGTAGGTTCAGTATATTTTGTGCTATTTTGCACTAGTTCAGTGCATATCTGCAAGTTGCCACTTAGATTCATAACATAGCTAAAGAAGGCTTTGTGGTTATTTTTTGAATCCTTGGCTATTTTTCTTTCAAAGTTAGCCTTGAATGATTTCATGAGGGACCTTAGTTTCTTACTGATACTGATCAGGGATGTCTTTCATTTTTGGGATTTGCTTTTTTTCTGAACTAGTTTCTTCCTTCTATTGTATAGCCTGTTTATTGCAGGGGTCCACCAAAGTGGTTTTCTTCTCTTAGAGGAGTGAGTCTTGGTTTTGCTAGGGATGGCATGATCCATGCATCCTTGTATGTGCTCATAGTGTGCATTTGTAAAGGTTTCTGCATTTTGGGCAGCGTTATCCTTTAGCGTGGGGGCTATGAAACTTAACACCTCTGTCTTAAGTAAGGTGAAGTTTGCTTTAGAGAAGTTTTTTACTGTGGTTTCCTTAGTTGGGGGTGGTTGTGGGGTGTGGACATCCAGAGTGATTAGTTTATGGTCTGATCTAACCAGTGACGGGTTGACCTCTGGTGTGGAACACCTGTCGCCAATGTTGGTGATGACCAAGTCCAATATGTTTTCACCTCTGGTAGGGAAGTTTACCAGCTGATCCAGGGCATTTGAGTTGATGAATTCCAGGAAGCATTGGGCCTGGGAATTTGTACTTGAGTAGTTTTCCCAGTGAATGGTAGGGTAATTGAAATCACCCAATATCAGGGTGTTCGGTAGGACCTTCATGTTTTCCAGTGTCTCCAGAAAGGTGGAGTGGTGGTCTTGGGTCATGGAGGGTGATCTGTAGCAGGCCACAATTTGCATTGCAGATTTGCCCGATGTTAGTTACACATGGATGATCTCAGAGGTAACATGCTTGGCCACTAACCTGGAGGTGTAGGTATCCTTGATGAAAATGGATACACCCCCTCCTTTTGTGTTTCAGACAGTGTTCTGTGGCCGAAAAGTGTGGTATGAGTTGTAGACCAATAGTGCTGGGGTGCTCTCTGGAGCCTTGAACCAGGTTTCAGTTACTGCACAGATGTCAGCGTTCTCCATGCTGAGGAGTGCTTTGAGCGCGCACATTTTGAGATTTAAACTCCCGGCGAATAGTATAATATAGTAGTATAACCCTCAGTTTTTTGTTAATTGTGCTATTTACAGAGGTGGGTTTGACTTTTGAGCCTTGCCTAAAAAAGGCACTATGGGGGCAGCAAGAGCCTTGGCCAGTATTCGAAAGCCCAGGGGTAACAGATGCAACCCATCTCTTGTGAAGCAATGCGGCTTGTCAACATGTTGTCCCAGGCTGACAGACACTGGATCCCCTTTGAATGACACCAGAAGCTTAGCCAATTGTTGAAACTGATCATTTTTTCTTTATACTGAGGTATCATTCTTGGTGAGGCCAGGATGCTATTCAAGGTCAGGGTCATGCCAGCCTGGGCTGCATGATCAGAGAGCTCTTCCATGTCTCTTTTCATATAGCCCAGGGAGGTATGTCTCAGGTCATTCACACCAACATGAACAATGACAGAGTCATATTTGTACTTGTTCTGGAGTGACCTGAGTGCTTGTGTTATGTGGTGGATTCTGGCTCCCGACAAGTAGCTAACAGTAACCTTCTGCTTGTCCAGCCTAGTGAGTGGGACGTCAGTGTGCCTGACTATAGAGTCACCTATTACTAGTGTGTTAGGTATGTTACTTCACCTTAAGGGCTGTGATTGTGCGGCACACAGATTTTGTGTTTTATGTGTTGTCTGGTTTGTGACGGGAACTCCAGGTTGTTTGGGTGTCTGCTTTGGAGGTCTCTGATGCTTTTGCAGGTTTTTATTTAGAGCTTCTGAGTATGATTTTGTGTATTAATGTGTATTTTTTGCCAGTGCTGTTTAGTAGGTCTGTGTGTGGCTGGAGGTGTGGTGCAAGTGTTAACCTTCTCCTCTTGACTGTCTTTTCCAGTCTTGGGTGGAGACAGCTTAGCTTCCAGTTTGGCTGTATAATTGCATCTCTCACATATGTTAGTGTTTTGTGGTAGGAGGAGAGGGTTGTCTGTGTACATGAGGCAGTTGTAATATTGCCTCAGGATACCCAGATTCGCCAGCTGGACTGGAGAGTGCACCTGAAGTTGCCCTTTGGTCATGCCTGAATAGTAGGGTGAGCTGCTTAGTCGCTTGGTTGGTGAGGGGTGAACAAAGAGCCTTGCCCTGCTGGGCAATCAGTGTCGAGGTATATTAGTGCTTGCTATTAGGTCTGAACAAGTGCTGGGATGTAAGATGCTTTTTGAGTGCTTAGGTTGAGAGTTAGACTAGTTTCAAGGGAAAAACTGAAGAGGAGACTTAGTGGAGCCGGGAATAATTTAACCGTAGCTAACCGGCACTGCCCGGTGCGCAAAACCGTGCAAACACGTTTTTATAGTAGGGAAATGAAAGAGATAGATATTAGCCCTCACCTCAGGTTTTGTGCCCACTGAGTTACAGTTATCCCACTTCACAAGGAGGGATCCACCTTGGATCCCAGGAACTACCACCCCATCAGTCTGACGAGCCTGATCTGCAAGGCCATGGAACATATTATCATGGAACTTATAAACAAAGACATTGGCAACCATCAAACACTGGACCCTACCCAGTTTGGGATTGTGAATGGCCAATCTTGTCTCCTGAACCTGATTGACTTCTTCTAAACACTCTCCAGAGCCGTGGACGAGGGTAGGGCAGTCCACACAGCCTATCTGGACCTTACCAAGGCCTTTGACACCATCCCCCACTCTAGAATCATAGATAAACTTATTAAGCTGGGCATTAATCCCTATGTCACTCAATGGGTTGCCAACTGGCTTACTGACAGAACCCACACTATAAAAGTAGTTGGCTCCAAATCCACCTCCAGACAAGTGACAACTGGAGTACCTCAGGGTTCAGTCCTGGGACCTCTCTTGCTTGGCATCTACTTCTCTGAAGTACAGGCCAACACTAAGGGACTCTGGCTAACAAAGTTCGCAGATGACTGCAAAATGGGAGCCATTATTGAATCCCCAAATGATGTGGGTACTCTACAAAAGGGCCTTACAGAAACAGATGCTTGGTGACAGAGCCATGGGCTCAAGCTCAGTGCCAAGAAATGTATAGTTATCCCCTGTGGGAAAAAAACATGTACCTGTGAATTACCACATAGGTGGCAGTACACTAAACACCAAAAGGGTGATAAGAGACTTAGGGACACAGCTGGACAGTGCTTTCACCTTCAATAACTAAGGGCTTTTCATCCAGAAAAAAGGAGGTCATTGTCCCACTGTACTCATCCCTTATTAGACCCATTATAGAATACAACGCTCCATTTGGTATGTACCTCTCAAGACATCTGCAACAACTGGAAAGGCTGCAGAAATACCTCACTAGAAGAATCACAGGCCTAAAGCAGATGCCCTATGCTGACCGCCTTAAAAACTCCAGCTATACTCTGTCACATATTGTCTACTCCGAGGTGATCTCTGCTTAACATATAAGGCTATGTCAAACCCAGAGCTGTTGGACATGCTACACTTAAGAAATCCCAATCCCTCAGAGCCACATGCTCCAGGGATCTAAACCTTGTCATCACAATAAACAAAACATGCTGGAGGGATAGGTTCCTGACCCAGAGAGACTCCCCCAGACTCTGGAATAGACTGCCCATACATGTCAAGCAGAGCGCCTCTTTGGAAAGGAACCTTGATGATTGGATGGGAGAAACAAAATTCATGTCTGGAATCACGTCAGTTGCACTACTAGACAGAGGTCCAGGGAAGTAAATAGTGTGGGAAGAAATAGCCAGGGAATTGTTATGGCTAGGTTTGTATAGACCCTAGGGCCAATAGCCTAGTACCAACCTATGAACCTATGTGCAGTATCCTCAAGATATGAGAACATGGAACACAGACTGCTCACCATGTTAGGACTAGCCACTCAATGGTGTAAAAATTGGCTTCAGGTGATATGGTCATGTTAATTAATATCGCCAAAAATGAGCATGGGTTTTTGCTGGTGATAAGCAAGTTGAGACACAGCCTACTCCACCCTACTCCAGGGACCCATGCTAATGGTAATAGGGGGTGTATGTGCCCCCTGTTGGCCAGTATGTGACTGCCATAAAGCCCAACAGCTCTGGATCAATAAGCTACTGGATGGCCGGAGTCCAGTTACCCAGCTGGGGTTACCTGGGATAGCTCAGATGAGTGAAAGCTGGATGTAAAACCTATCAAGCTGCTAAACATGAACTGAGAAATGCTACACTGACAGGATGCAGCTTAGAAGTGGATGATGTCATTACTAGGAGAATCCTGGACATCCTATTTATCCAAAAGACAAGATGGAGGAGTAGTCCAGCAAAGCCACCTGGCTTGGGATCCAGAGTCTACTACTAAGGAGAAATACAGACTAGCAAAGATGTGAGGGAGAAGCTTCAGAAGACAGTGAGGGTTATCATCAGAATTAGTGACACAATCATGGAAATCAGACTCCACTGCAAGATTCATAGATTTGAAGATTTATAGACTGTTACTAGGCTAATGATGCAAGGAGCCTTTCTAAGCCTAGCCAAGTTTTCCAAAAAGAATAATGACATTCTGTATGCAAACAGAACAATGAGGGCCAGGCCTTTATAAGCTACCTCTGTCATAAGGGACATGGGTAACAGGCCTGGTGTAAATTTCTTATTCCCCATTCACTGGTCTATGTTGTGCTTAAATTGGGTAATAGATGAACTCAGCTTCACATGGATGGGAAGCCTGTTCCATAGGAGAGGCAGTCTCTGGGACACATATCTGTCTCTCCAGCATGTTCTGCTTAAGGCACAGAAAACATTTAGGTCATTACACCATGTATTTCTGGTACTTTGACTTACAAATATGCAGGAGACTAAGTAGAGGGAAAGGGCTTTAAGGTGCTCTGTGTAAGGCAGGTTTGTTACACCTTTTAGTTTCTTTGTAAGGAACTCTGAGATTGCTCTAGTTGCTGCATATGCCTGGTCAGGTACATACCACTGTACTCTATGTTTGGTCTGATAAGGGTAGCGTACAGTGGGATAATGACATCTTTGGACCTAGAGTTATGCTGTTACCTATAAGTTGTCCAAAGTAAATGGATTACCTCACCACTGTGGTCACATGGTGATTGAAGGTAAGGCTACTGACTATGTACATTCCCAGATACCTGACCACTGGGTCAACTCTTAGGGGTGTATTCCAAAAGGGTACAATTATACATTTCTTAGCACTGAGTTTAAGGCCATGGTGCTGGTATCATTTGTTATTCAGAAACAGGACTTCTTGAAGAATGCTATTGTCTACAGGGGAGCTGGTGATAACCCCAGCTTTCAATCATCTGCAAACTTAGTCAACCATAAACCTTCAGTGTTTGCTTCCAGTTCAGAGAAATAGATGCCAAAAAAGAGCAGGCCCAGTACCGAGCCCTATGGGACTCTGCTTGTGACTGGCCTCTTGGAGGCAGCCTCACCTATTTTGACCTCCTGGGTCCTGTCAGTAACCCAGTTGGCTATCCAGAAGGTGATAAAAGGGTTTATACCTAATTTATTGAAATTGTCTATAATGCCTGAGTGGGGTATTGTACCAAAAGATTTGGCCAGGTCAAGGTAAGCTGTGTTCACAGAATTGTCCTCATCCATTGATTTGATGACCCTCTCAAAGAAGTCCACCAGATTTAATAGGCATGACTTTCCCTTAACAAAGCCAAACTGTGATAGTTCTAGCATTTGCAGATTACCTATGTTCTCATTTATCATGTCCATGATGATTCCTTCCATGAAATTACATGTGAGACTGGTCAGACTTATGTGCCTATAGTTACCTATATCATTGTTTGGACATCTTTTGTGCAGGGGAATGACTGTAGCCCTCTTCCATTCCTTAGAACAAAACCTGACTGTAGGATCAAGTTGAAAAGTGATTCAAGTGGACAAGAGAGGTCATGTTTCATGTAATTTAGCAAGCACCCCCGGATGTTATTGGGGCCCAACAATCCAGTGTTTATTGCCTTGGAGAGTGCATTGAAGATCTGTTCCCTAGTAATGGTTGGGGGAATTGTGGTATGTGGTACTTCCTTTGGACTATCAGGGGGGAGTAGGGGAGAAATTTGAGCTGAACCTGTCAGCCAAATGGTTGACAATGGCCCCTGTTTCAGTGTTGCTAATGCCATTTACAATGAGTTCTGTGCATTGTTGCGCATTTCCCTTGAGGATACAGGCATAGCTTTTGAAAGCTTTGTGGTTATCCTTTGCCTGAGAAGTTAATTTTTCTTTAAATATAGCCTTTGATGTATTATTTTACCTTAGCAGCCTGTTTAGATTGGCCAGGTTGTTTAGTATGCTGGGCTTTGTTCCTCCTACGCATGGCCAACAATTTTTTTTCTTTTGTTGGATAACTGATTGATATTGTGATTCCACAAGGGTGGCTTGTCTTTTGAGTTTGTCTTATTCTTAATATAAGTGAGCACAGCCCAATCTATACACCTATCAATATGGCTGTACAGGGATTTTCTAAATAGCTCAGCATATGCTATGGTGTTTACTGGGTTTGGGGGTGCTTGGAATTTATCTAAGTCACTCATTAATAACAGGAAGGTTTGCAGGGAGTGGAGTTTCTTGTTAAGACTTCTATCACTGAGCAGCATCACCATCAGATATTCCTTCATACAATCAGTTAAGGCAGGAGGTTCATCAGGTTGGCATTGTCTAAAAAAGGCACTCTTGGGGGTGGAATAGGTCTTTGCCAATATCTGAAAGCCTAGATAGTATAAGTGCAGACCATGCCTGGCAAAGCAGTGTGGTCAGTCAACCATGCTCTCTCAAGCCATCAATATCATACCCCCTTGGAGTGACACCATAAGCTAAGCCAATTATTAAAATCAATCATTTCTAATGGTAACATGGCAACATCCTTGCAGAAGGTAGTATGGTGTTCACTGCTAGGCCAGAGACATGTAATCAGCAAGCTCTACCATGTCTTGCTTAAAATAGTCAAGGGAGGTATGTCTCAGGTCATTAATACCCACATGGACTATGACAGAGTCATAGTAGTACCTGTGGTTCATTGACCTGAGTGCCTTTGTGACTTGATGGATCCTAGCCTTGGAAAGGCATCTAACCATGACTCTCTCATTACTCAGTCTGGTGAGGGGAGCATCAGTTTGCCTCACTACAGAATCATTAATGTCCAGCAAATTTGCTTGTGCACTGGTTTGCTCTAAGGGCTTAGCAATAGAGATCTGCCTTAACTGATTGTATGAAGGAATATTAATAGGTTCATGGGTAGATACTAAGCTATTGGCCCTAGGGCCTATATAAGCCTAGCCAAATGGTACCTTGACTTTTGCCACCCAAGAAAATTATTTTCCTGTGCCCCTGTCAAGCAGAGCCACAGAAGTGATCCCCAGGGTGAATTTCCTACCTCCCATCCAATCATCAAGATTTTTCTTGAAGAGTACTAATGAGAAGCTTTGTTTGATATAGATAGGTAGTTTGTTCCAGACTATGGGAAGTCTCTGAGACAGGAATCTATCCCTCCAGCATGTTCTGTTTATTGTGATGACAAGGCTTAGGTCCCTAGAGTGTGTAGCACGGAGAGATTGGGATTCTTTACGTGAAGCATGTCCAACAGCTCTGGGTTTGACAGCTTTGTATGTTAGGCAGAGATCGCCTCTGAGTAGGTGATATGCGACAGAGTAAAGTTGGAGTTTTTTGAGACGGTCTGCGTAGGACATCTGTTTGAGGCTGATAATTCTCTTTGTGAGGTATTTCTGTGGTCTTTCCAGTTGTTGTAGATGTCTTGTGAGGTACCCATCAAAAGGGGCGTTTTACTCTATAATGGGTCTAATGAGTGATGAGTAGAGGGGAACAATGACCTCTTTTTTCCTGGATGAGAAACTTCTTGTGATGAGGTGTGCCACGTAGAAGGATTTCCTGACTACTGTGGTGATGTGAGTATCAAAGGAGAGACTACTGTCCACCTGTGTCCCAAGATCTCTATTCACACTTTTGGTGTTAAGTAGACTACCACCTATGTGGTAGTTCATGGGTACAGAGTTTTTACCAAAAGGGATGACAATGCACTTTTTGGCATTGAGCTTGAGGCCATGGCTTTGACACCAGGCATCTCTCTCAGTGAGGCCCTTTTGTAGATGTCCACATCATTAGGAGATTTGATTATGGCTCCTAGTTTGCAGTCATCTGCGAACTTTGTTAGCCAAAGACCTTCTGTGTTAGCCTGCACTTCGGAGAACTACATACCAAACAGGAGAGGACCTAGGACTGAACCCTGTGGTACTCCATTTGTCACTGGTCTGAAGTTGAATTTAGAGTCTGCTACTTTCAGTGTAGGTTCGGTCAGTGAGCCAGTTGGCAACCCATCTTGTGACATAGGGATTTATACCTAGTTTAGTGAGTTTGTCTATAATTCCAGAGTGGGGGATGGTGTCGAAAGCCTTGGCGAGATCTAGATAGGCTGTGTGTACCACCTTACCCTCATCTACAGCTTTGGTGACCACTTCAAAGAAGTCTATCAGGTTTAGGAGACATGATCTGCCTTTTACAAACCCGAACTGGGTAGGGCCCAGAGTTTGGAAATTACCAATGTCATTGTTTATAAGTTCCATGATGATACGCTCCATAGCCTTGCAGACCAGGCTCGTCAGTCTAATGGGGCAGTAGTTCCCAGGGTCCGTGGTGGATCCCCCTTTGTGGAGTGGGATAACCGTTGCTGTGCACCATTCAGTGGGCACAAAGCCTGAGGTGAGGCTATGATTGAACATGGTACTTAGGTGGGGTGCCAGGTTTGTTCTGTAGTTCATGTAGAACGCAGCCTGGGATGTTGTCAGGACCCATGGATGCTGTGTTCTTGGCTTTGGAGAGTGTGTTTTTTACCTGTGCAGCCATGATTACAGGTACTTTGCATTCTTCCAATATAGAGATGGGCCCTTTAGGGGATGAGAGAGGGGTAAAGGTAGCACTGAACCTATCTGCCAGGATGTTGGCAATATCAGTTGGTCCTGTATATTTAGTGCGATTGTGCTGTAACTCAGAGCAGATCTGAGTGTTGCTATTGAGATTCTTGACATAGCTATAGAATGCTTTGTGGTTGTCTTTAGAGTCAGTGGTGATTTTGTTTTCATAACTAGCTTTGGAGGATTTTATGAGGGATCTCAGCTTCTTACTGAGGCTGACCACGGAGTTCCTCCAATCATGGGATTTTACTCTTTTTTGCAACAGTTTCTTTCTTCTGTTGTAGAGTTTGTTAATAGCAGGGGACCACCAGATTGTTTTCCTTTTTTTGGAGGATAGCATCTTGGTTCTTTTAGGGATTGCATGATCCATGCACTCGTGTAAGTGCTTATAAAGTGCAATTGTATAGGATTCAGCAGTCGGATCTCTACTGTCCGTGAGCATGGGTGTCGTGAAGTTTGCCACTTCTGTCTTAAGAAGTGTGAAGTTGGCTTTGGAGAAATTTTTTACGGTGGTTTCCCTAATGGGGGTGAGGCTGGGATGTGGATGTCTAGGGTGATTTGCTTGTGGTCGGATCTGACCAACGAGGAATTGACCTCTGGTGTGGAACACCGGTTGCCCATGTTGGTAATGACCAGGTCTAGGATATTGCTGCCCCTGGTGGGGGTGTGGATAAGTTGATCCAAGGCATTAGAATTTATGAATTCCAGAAAACGTTGAGCACAAGAGTTGGTACATGAGTAGTTTTCCCAGTTAATGGTGGGGTAGTTGAAATCACCCATTATTAGGGTGTTAGGTTGTACCCTAATATTTTCCAGTGTATCAAGAAATGAGGAGTGGGAATCCTGGGGCATGGTGGGGGATCTGTAGCAAGCTACAATTTGCACTGCGGTCTTGCCCAGAGTTAGTTGCACTTGGATAATCTCAGATGCATTATGCTGAGCAACTAGCCTGGAGGTGTGGATATCCTTAATAAATATTGATACGCCTCCGCCTTTAGTGCTTCGGTCCAAGTTAGGTGGCCGAAAGGTGTGGTATAAATTATAGCCTGGTAATGCAGGGGTGTTCTCTGGAGCCTTGAATCAGGTCTCTGTCACTACACAGATGTCGATGTTCTCCATTTTAAGGAGTGCCTCGAGTGAGTGCATTTTGAGGTTTAGACTTCTAGCACTGAGTAGCATTACCCCCAGATTTTGCTTGCTTGTAACTGTTACAGTGGTGAATTTGTCATTTGAATCTTGCCTAAAAAAGGCACTATAGGGGTGGCAAGAGCCTTAGCCAGTATACGGAATCCCAAGGGCGACAGGTGCAGGCCATCTCTGGCAAAGCATCGTGGTTTGTCGATAATGTCATCCCAGGCAGACAGATACTGGATCCCCTTAGAATGACACCAGAAGCTTAGCCAATTGTCAGTCATTTTGTCCTTGTACTGTGGTATCATTCTGGGTGATGGCAGGATGCTACTCAGGGCTAGGGTCATACCTGCCTGGGCTACAAGATCAGAAAGCTCCTCCATGTCTCTTTTCATGTAGTCCAGGGAGGTACGTCTCAGGTCATTCACACCAACATGGACAATGACAGAGTCATATTTGTACTTGCTGTGGAGTGACCTGAGTGCATGCATTATGTGGCGGATCCTGGCACCTGACAGGCAGCTGACAGTGACTTTCTCCTTGTTTAGCCTGGTGAGTGGAACATCAGTGTGCCTGACTATAGAGTCACCTATGACTAGAGTGTTAGGTATGTTGTTATGCCTTATGGGCTGTGGTTGAGTGGCACATTGAGTTTGTGGGCTATGTGTCATTTGGGTTGTGTTGGGGGGTGGAGGTTGCTTACATTTCTGCTTTGGAGGTCTCTGTTGCTTGGGTAGATTTTTTTTGAGAGCCTCCACAAATGTAGTTGTGTGTTTTGTGTTTCTATGTGTGTGCTTTGGTGGTGTAGGTTTTGAGGGACTATGTGATGAGTGTGGTGTGGGGCAAGTGTTTACATTCTCCTCTTGACTGTCTAGTCCAGTCTTGGGTGAAGAGAGCTTTGTTTCCAGTTTGGTTATATAAGTGCATCTCTCATGGGTTGTAGTGTTTGGTGGTACGAGTAGAGGGTTGTCTGTGTACATGAGGCAATTGCTGCATTGCTCCAAGATGCCCAGATTCATCAGGTAGAGAGGAGAAAACATCGGGAGCTGACCCTTAGACATGCCTGGATAGGTGTTTATTTATTAAGTACTAAAAACTGTTTTCCTCTAGACAAGTGAGGAAAGTTGAGTGCTGTAGTAATTTGTAGCTTATTTAGTGCCTACAATGAGTTCTGAACAAGTGCTGAGCTCAAAGAAACAGATTTGAGTGCTGAAACTAGAAAACTGGCTAGTTCTAAGAAACAAAATTAAGCTAGAAGGCTTCCCTCCAACACAGAAAGACTTGGGGGCTCAGAAGCTTACAAACAGTCCTGGATACAGCAAATCTGTATCTGGACTAGACAACTTATAGGAAAGGCAGGAAACAAGCTTAGAAATTTTTTTTTTTGTAAAGTGGAAAGGAGGAGCAGAAGCTAACTGGGTTGACCTTCTCAAATGTTCTCCCTGGAATAGGTAGAATGAGGTAATGACACTAGACGGGGAGGAGTGTCCCAGATCAAATTTACAGTAGGGGTTGGCAACTGCAAAGCCACCAAGTATAACAACAGGATACCAAAAGGGAGGAAGGGTGGGAAACAAAAATCAGAACAAACAAACCCAACCAGATGCTTAACAATTGTAGAAAATTCTACTTAATATCTCACACACAGTGAGTAAAATAAAAGTGCTATAAATAACTCAGAAATAAGCAAAAAAAGGATACTTAATGTTATATATCTCAGATTCGTTAGCTCAGAGTCCTTCCTCCGAATTCTTCCGATTAGGTCAGTGTGAAATGGCAGAAACAGTCACAAGTTAACTTCTTAAGTAACAAAGTTGAAACCTGAAACAACTTTAAAAAAAGCTTGAAAGAACAAATAAGGTGCTTATTCCAAGGCGTAGTCCAGGCAACTCCAGTCAGCCAATGACCACAAACAGTTCACTCTCACTGAAATGCTATACTGGCTTTGGCTAAGCTATTATGACCTGGGACGTGCTCAGACACACAGCCTCTACTAACAAACAACCAGGCCCAAAACACAAGCCTGAGTATGGACAATGCTACATTACCAACACTACTTAGGTAGAAAAAACTGCAGAAATGTTTAAACAGATAAAGGATCAAGGAGACTCTAGAGAATGATTTTAAATGCAAACAAGTTATATGATACACTCCTAGCAGGAAATCAGAACAAACAAACCCAACCAGATGCTTAACAATTGTAGAAAATTCTACTTAATACCTCACACACAGTGAGTAAAATAAAAGTGCTATAAATAACTCAGAAATAAGCAAAGAACAGGATACTTAATGTTATATTATCTCAGATTCGTTAGCTCAGAGTCCTTCCTCCAACTTCCTCTGATTAGCTCAGTTTAATGATTACTTATGTCATAAGTGATGGTTTAATAAAGATGTTTCTTGTTTAAATAAAGAGGGCAGGAATTGAATAATTTTATGTAATGTTGCTTACATTATATGTTATATAGAAATATATATGAAGCATGATCTTTGTTAATTTTAACTTGCTAATACAGTTTGATTACTTTATGTAGATGTGCCGATGTCACAAGTGATAATTCAATAAAGGTGTTTAAAAAAAAGAATAAGTGGGTTGTCAGTGTACATTAGGCAATTACTACAATGCCTCAGAAGTATGGGTGGTTGGCATAATGGTTAAGGTGTTTTCCTTACAAACACAAGGTGTAGGGTTTGATTCTCACATAGGGGTAATTGGCTAGGCTTCAAATGGCCCACAAGTGCAGTTAGCCTAGTACTAATCTATGAACTTAAGTCACATCTCAAGCAGACTGACTGCAGAGAGAGAGAGAGTCAGGAAGTGCATATCCATGGCTGTTGATCTACGAGGGAAGAGTGAGGGAAATTTAAATATCAAATAGGTTGTGACGAAAGGGGATACTGCCAGCACAACTATCTGGAATTTTGTAAATAATTATATGTCATTTGTGGATATCAACATGACTTATATAAGATGCTTGTTTTTCAAATGTATTAGAACTGTATGTCATGTGTATATCAAACTGTTGGTAGAGAAGTGCATGTTGAAAAGGTTTTTCCAAAGTGCTGTTTGAAATGTAACCACAGTGTAACCTACTGGAATAGAACAGAAATGCACATGCACTACTGTAACTGTTTAAATGTATAGATTTTAACAGTGGAAACTGGAATACAGGAGGTTAACTTCAGAAAAATAACTGAAATTAAATTACTTTATGGCTACAACATAATAGATGGTATATTTCAATTTCAATGCAGCAAGGAGACACAATGTAAAAAACTAGGGAGCTTTCTGTATTGTCTCCAGAGTGAAATAATTACTAGTATTGAAATGTGAAGGAATGTAACTGTTTTATGACTCCTAGCATTTGCCAAAGATCTGAGGTCTATGCATTTTTACATGTAGATGCTAAATACTGCCAGCTTTCAGCAGTGAGGGTTTCACCTGAGATAGAGTCAGATGGCAAGAAATTATGTAATTCTGCAAGCTATCCCAGTAGTAATATTTGAGATATTAAATTGAGAACTCTCTGAGAGAGACAGTGCATTCCATATTCTGTCTTGGACCTGACCAGAGCCATTCATCACATCTGCCTTGCTCTGATGAAGTAAGTTACTAGGGAACAGTATAATTCTCTTGGATATAGTCAGGAATATAGCAAAGCTTAGTTTGCATATTTATTTATTTGAGACTGTCCTGCAATCTTGTTTTAAATATTTTCTGTGATTTTGAACTCTGATGTTACTTTGATTATATACAGAGTATTTTCTTCTTCTTTTATTATTTATTATTAAATATATTTAAACCTTTCATTGTGGCTGATCTGGATAGAGATCTTTATGTTTTGAGAGTACTTGCATATTTATTTGGTGACACTGTGTGGGCCACTCCTAATAACCTTGCTCTTGGTCAAACTGCCATTTCTATTAACATTAATATTACACAGTAAGACTGGACATCCTTTGTTAAAAGCCTTAAAGTAGCTGATAAGGAGTTGGCTGGTGGCAGTGATAACTACCTTATAGTCTGGGCAAAAGTGTGCATAACTGGTGTGTGTGTGTGTGTGTGTGTGTGTGTGTGTGTGTGTGTGTGTGTGTGTGTGTGTGTGTGTCTGTCTGTCTGCTACTTGGACAGGGACACAAAACACTGGTTGGACAGAGAGTGTGTTGGAAGTCTTGACTTGGCCACTCACCTCAGATCTCAACTTGATAGCTGTGCCAGTGGGGAGTCTTATTGGGAATCTGGAGAAAGAGGGAGAAACTAGCCCCAGATTGACTGTGGTCTCTATGTGCTCATTTGCACTTGATGCAGAGAGCTGCCTTTGGAAATACTATGTGTGTACCTGCAATCCTCCCACTGGTGCCAGTGGTGAGGATTAAGGCTCCTCGATTACTGGTCCAGTGGTGGGTTGTCACATAGGTCAATAACACAAGGAACTTGATGAGAAATGCTAAGCTGTGTGAAAACTAGATGCTTTATTAGTTTAAAAAAATCTGTTTACACAATAAGGGTATTTTAAGGGAAACTTACACTGTCAGAGATCAGTGTCTACACACATATTACAAGTGGAAGTTATGCCTGGGATATCAGCATCTATACAAATCACTGATAGGTGCTGCTGTGAGGAAGGCAGTAGTTCCAACTAAAGACTGTAAAAAAGATCAAAAAGTTAAGATATTTAACACAGTAGCACTGCATTAATGCAGCTGTGACAAAACAATGCGAAAAAACAAGTGCCAAAATAGTGAATGTAGTAATGTAATTCTTAACTTTCCCGTAGGTTATGAGCCAAGCATTGCACTGCTGTGACACTTAAATAGCAGAGGAGATTTGATAAAAAAACACAAACAATGCCCTGTGGAAAATCAGAAACAGCACACTCTTCTTTCCCTTACACAGTCTTGGGCCAGAAAAATAACCCAGGTCCCCTCTGCTCTCACTCTTGTCAAACCAAGGCAGTTCTAACTTAAGACTGCAAAAAAAGATAAAATAATGCAGTTACTCAGCACAGAAACACTTAATTAATGCAATTGTGACAAAATACAATGTGAAAAACAAGCATCAAACCAGTCGATATGGTATAGATAAGTCTTAGCTTTTGTAGAGTTTAGCAGAAGCCAGCAATGCTTTTAGGACAGATCAGTATTCATAATTTAGGCCGATGCCCCACAGCAGGGCTGTGATACTGGGGAAAAGAGTGCATTCAGACAGCAGCTGCAGGACCTACTCAGTAAAACAGAACAACAGGAAATGGTGTTGATAATGGTTGACCTGAGCACACATATTAGGACAGACAAAACAGGACATGAGGACTCCCTGGGTCCTCATGGTTGCGGCAACAGGATTAAAGAAGCAGAGGCCATTTTTAAATGTCTGTCCAGCAAATGGATTGATGATGGCCAACATGTGGTTCAACAAGAGAGAAAAGTCACAAGATCACATACATCAATGGCCAAAATGCAATATAGGTAGACTTTCTCCTAGTGAGAAAAGGGAAGTGGGGAAAAATAGAATCAGAATTAATGAGAGACCCTTGAAGTTTATTTGAGAGTCTCAGCATTTATGGCTCTATTCATCTGGTCCATACTATGTGAAGTGAGTGCAGTGTGTGTGTGTGTGTGTGTTTCTGACAACTTCAAAATAGAAGTTTTTTTTACAGTTATTCTGTTTGCTCTTTCAGTTCCTTCTTAATAATAGATTTTATGTTGTAACATCATGCATTTTCTGGAGCTCACACATTCTTTAGTCCAATTGCTTACAACACTAGGACAGACAACTATGGATGCCAGTCAGCAGACCCATCCTGAAGTGACCCATAATGGCTTGTAGTGGAAGAGCAGAAAGTGGATCATTATGTATTTAAATACAGAGCTGCTAAGCTTCCAGTCAGCTAACTTATCATCATCATCATCAACAACAACCTGTTCTTCCCATTTTCTACATGGGGTCAAGGTGTTGCCTCAGCTGTCACCATCTCTCTTGATTCAATGCTACTCTCATACCTTCTTCAACAGTCATGCCTGACGGTTGCAGGTCTTCTGTCACACAATCCATCCATCTCTTTGCTGGTCACCCTCGTTTCCTTTTTCTTTCTTCCTATCTGTCCCAAATCTTCTTTACCAGATTGTCTTCTGCCTTCTGGTGTATGTGCCTGAACCACTGTAACCTGTTCTCTTTGACCTTCACTACAACTGGAGATAATTGGGCTTCTTCTCTGATGTCCTTATTTTGTTTTTGTCTGTCCCACAGTGTGCATCCTACCACCCTTCTCAGGCACTTCATCTCCATCACCTCTATCTTTTTCAACTGCTCTGCCACTCCTGCCCAGGTTTCTGTACCTTATGGTAGCACTGATAGCACCACTGCATTGTGTGCCTTACTTTTCAGCTTCTTCGGCATTCTTCTGTCTACTACACCTGACACACTGTGCTTTTTGGCTGCAGCCCCACTGATTCTCAACTTAATCTCATTCAGACTTCCCTTCTCCTTAACCACCCTTCCCAAATATCTGAAGCTGTTTACCTGTTCCAATGTTTTCCTTTATATCTCAATTCTCAGATTCTTCTGATTTCCCCTATTTGCTACCATTACAACTGTGTTATCTGTACTCAGTTTCATCCCATGTGTTTTCAGTTTTGCATTCTATTCGCCTATCATCTGTTGAAGTTCTTGTTCAGCGCCTACATGCAATGCTACATTGTTTGTATACAACAGTTTTATAGATGTGACCCTGCTGTCCTGTTTGTTAATGTTGTCCATCACCAGTATAAACAGTAGAGGGCTCAGAGGTGATCCCTGATACACACCCACTCTACCTGGGAATCCTTCTGTGGGTTCTTGTACATAGACTGCACTAATTCTGCCAACGTTTCTAGGACTTTGAACCATCTCAGGACTGCCCAAATCAATTTTTTTGGAATCTTGTCATATGCTTTCTCTATGCCTAGGAATGCCAGCTTGAACTCTCTCTTCATCTCTAAATTCTTCTCAGCTATCTGTCTCACTGCAAGCATCAGGTCAGTTGCATTGCATCCTGATCTGAATCCAAGCTGCTCATCTCCCGTCTTACTTTCTACTACACTTCATATTCATTTAGCAATCATCCTCTCCAGAACTTTCATGCAATGTGATGAGTTTGATTTCCAAAGCAAAGGGTTCTATTTAATATGCTGAGGAACATCAGCAGCCAAAACAAAAAGGCATGATACACTGAAAATAAGGCATGAGTACAGTCATCAAAGATGATATTAGTCAAAAGGCCACAATCCATGATCCAGCCAAATGAGGCTATAACATTCTCAGCTGCAGCTCATAGGTTCATAGATTAGTACTAACCTAACTGCCCTTGCGAGCCATTTTAAGCCTAGCCAATTATCCCTTGTGAGAATCAAACCCTGCACCTTGTGCTTGCAAGGCAAACACCTTAACCATTAGGCCACCCTCCCAACCCTGTAGTAAAAGTAGCTGTAAAAGTAAAGTATGGTTGAAAGTCATTCTCTGAAAATAGTAAAATCAAATAATTTGTAATACATTCTTGGAACAGTTTTGATACTGTTTTTCCCCATAAATTGTAGCCAAGTAAAGATGCTAGAAACAGAATGCCCCTTATGCTATTTTTTTAGATCATCAACTTTATGAATGGAAACTATGCAAATTTAGGAGAATTATTTGACATTCTTCTATATGAGGTAGTCTGGGTTATGGGAAATTCTAGATTGCATGCTAGATCAATTTCTTTAGTAATTTCTTTAGTAAAAGGTTAAATGATAGTAAGAAAACAGGCTCTGTTACACCCCAGTAAGGTTGGATAGGATAGTGAAGGCCGTGGGAGATGCTGAAAGATTTGTGAATAAGGGACTGCTAAATGGCCCATATTTTAAGGAAGCATGCTGACATGGTATACGACAGTATATGGTAGATGCACATGGCTTAGGCTGTGCAGTCCAGCTGCAGTTCTTATTTTCTGGGACTATAGGCTGTACCCAGTATTATGTTCTCTTTCCAAGACTAAATAACATTTGGTGAAAGCTCCATCTATGCTATGTGTATGGGAATTTGAACCACAGTATATCACAGAGTTAAGAACTGTCTCATTGAAATTAGGAAATGGTATGAGTTATGTCCAAGTGCATGACATGACCAAGTATATGACCTAAGGCAGGTTTGTTACACCTTTTATTCTCTTTGTAAGGAACTCTGAGATTGCTCTAGTTGCTGCATATGCCTGGTCAGGTACATACCACTGTACTCTATGTTTGGTCTGATAAGGGTAGCGTACAGTGGGATAATGATATCTTTGGGCCTAGATGTCATGCTGTTACCTATAATTTCTCCAAAGTAAATGGATGTCCTCACCACTGTGGCCACATGCTGATTGAAGGTAAGGCTACTGACTATGTACATACCCAGATACCTGACCACTGGGTCAACTCTTAGGGGTGTATTTCAAAAGGGTACAATTATGCATTTCTTAGCATTGAGTTTAAGGCCATGGTGTTGCCATCATTTGTTAGTCAGAAATAGGACTTCTTGAAGAATGCTAATGTCTGCAGGGGAGCTGATGATAACCCCAGCGTTCAATCATCTGCAAACTTAGTCAGCCATAAACCTTCAGAGTTTGCTTCCAGTTCAGAGAAACAGATGCCAAAAATGAGCAGGCCCAGTACCAAGCCCTATGGGACTCTGCTTTTGACTGGCTTCCTGGGTCCTGTCAATGACCCAGTTGGCCATCCAGGAGGTGATAAAAGGGTTTATATCTAATTTACTGAGCTTGTCTATAATGCCGCAGTGGGGTACTGTACCAAAAGATTTGGCCAGGTCAAGGTAAGCTGTGTTCACAGTCTTGCCCTCATCAGTTGCTTTGATGACCCTCTCAATGAAGTCCACCAGATTTAATAAGCATGACTTTCCCTTAACAAAGCCAAACTATGATAGGTCTACCATTTGCAGATTACCTATGTCTCATTTATTATGTCTGTGATGACTCTGTCTATGACTTTACATATGAGACTAGTCAGACGTAGGATCATAGGATCACAGGAAGTTACTAGGCTATTGGCACTGATGCCCTTACTAGCCTAGCCAAGAATTTAGCCCATGTTCCAACAAGTCAGCACCCTATGCCACTGTCCTTCAGGGATATAGGTGGAATCCCAGAGGTGTATTTTCTGTTCCCCATGCAGTTATCCAGGTTGCGCTTAAAAAGGTTTAATGAGGTACTCTGCTTTACGTGGAGAGGGAGTCTATTCCACAAAAGGGGAGTCTCTGGGACACAAATCTGTCCCACTAACAAGTCCTATTGATGTCAAAGATGAGGTTGAGGTTTCGTGTGTGGGTTACTCGAGTGGAGCTTGACTTGTGGATATGCAGCAGTCCCATCAGGGCAAAGTCTGAGATTGCTTTGTATGATAGACAGAGGTCACCTCTGAGGAGTCTGTAGGAGACTGACTAGAGAGATAGGGCTTTTACCCTATCTGTGTAGGGTAGATGTTTGAGGCCTTGTATTCTCTGGGTGAGGAATCTCTGTGGTGCTTTGTGAGGTACATGCCGAAAGGGTCACTCTATTCAAGAATCGGTCTTGTAAGGGAAGAATACAGGGATGTTACGACCACCTTGTCCTTGGATGAGATACCCTACTAATGAGGTGGGCCATGTAGAAAACTTATGTGCCTATAGTTACCTGTATTATTGGTTGGACATGCATTGTGCAGGGGAATGACTGTAGCCATCTTCCATTCCTTGGAGCAAAACCTGACTGTAAGATCCAGTTGAAAAGTGATTCAAGTGGACCATAGAGGTCATGTCTCATGCAATTTAACAAGCATACCGGGATGTTATTGGGGCCAAACAATGCAGCATTTATTGCCTTGGAAGTGCATTGAAGACCTGTTCCCTAGTAATGGTTGGGGGAATTGTGGCATGTGGTATTTCCTTTGGACTATTGGGGGGAGTAGGGGGAGAAATTTGAGCTGAACCTATCAGCCAAAAGGTTGACAATGGCCTCCATTTCAGTGTTGCTAGTGCCATTTACAATGAGTTCTGTGCATTGTTGCATATTTCGATTGAGGTTACAGGCATAGCTTTTGAAAGCTTTGTGGTCGTCCTTTTAAATGGAACTGCATACAGTAGGCCTACCTGTCTAACAAATGGGTATTATTATTATTATTATTATTACCTCTCACTATTGGTTATCATGGATTTGTTTGTGTCTTTCGGCTTTTCCCGGTTAGGGGTCGCCACAGCGGAACTCCGGTCCACTAATGATTGGCAGTAGAGTTTTACGTGCTGGCTTGCAGGACCTAACGCATAACCTTCCACAAAGGAACACCCATTCATGCATGTTGCCACACAAAAGATGTTCTAACTGAGGATCGAACGGGCAACGTCTAACTGTGAGGCGACAACGCTACCGCAGCACCACCACTATAGCAATATATGTGAAGTAAAATGCTCCTTATGTTAGTTATAGTGTAATGTAAATTTGCCCTATGTCACATGATAATTCAATAAAGGTGTTTTGAAAAAAAAGAACATTTGTTATTCCCTCAGGACCATAATATTGTATACTTCTTTCCCATGTTCATCTTTACTCTGTAGTAAACAAAACTCATTGTTCAAAACTAAACCGCAAAACAAGAATTTGGGAACTCCTACACCCACTTGTAAACACTGCACCTAGGATATGAACTCAGTTCTTGTCATTACAAAAAAAAAGGTCTGTGATATGCAGTAACAGTGATATACAAAAAGCATGTAGAGACTAGTTGCATGGTAATGCACTAATAAACAGTTGCGCTGACACAGGACACGAGCAAAAATACCTTAAGCACTATGTGATGGGAATGTGATATAGAACTGTTTTCTGACATAACAAGTATTATTGTTTGACACCTGATGAGGTAAACAGCATGTAGAGGCTGTATTAATTGTACTACAGTGACAGAAAACTGTGCTGTGTATAGCTGAATGAGCATGAATTGGAAACTTATTTAGTGCATTATATCATTGGAAAGAAACATAGTACTAGACTGTGATGCCTATTGTAGAATTTTAATAAACTTTATTGGAGAGGTCTTAACATTGTGCAGCAGATATTTTGGAAGGGCAGCACTGTTCACTGCTTAAAACAGATGGGCTGTCACAGTGATGTCTCAAAATGTCAATGAAGAGTTGAAAGTCATGATCAAATCAAAAACCATCAGTATTTGAATGGCAAAATAAATGTATTCACAATTTCAGAACTTAAATCAGAATATTCATTTCCATATATATTCCTTACTTCTCTTAAAAGAAAACTTTACTTACCCAACGATATAAGTAGAGCTTCAGTACTAAGTACATATTAATGAAGTTGGGGACAGATTTTAGTGAGATGCTGTGTCATTATGCTTTGTAGGTGTATTATGTCATGTGGCTTCAGTGAGTGTGAAGGAATGGAACCATTAAATACTTATTTTTCATTATATTAACTTCCTTTTTTGTGTTTGCACAACATTCAGTAAAAGTGCTGCTGTCTTTAGTATGTACTAATGCAGGCATGGCAGGAAATTTGATTTTACGAAATAAAGCTTTGCCATTTTGCATTAGGTCTTATGATACATCATTTTAAAATGCTTGCAGAAAACATTTGGCACTGAATGCAAAATATTTTATTCTATTTTAGTTTAATTAGCTGTAAGCAGCCTTTAGTTCTTTTATGTATTTATTTATTTTTTACAATAGACAGTGATATTGAAAGTAGTGCTTCGCTTGCACTTCATATTATTGTAAATGGGAAAGTGAAACAGACATTCTGAAGTGGAGTTATGACAGTGGTGGTGTTTCATGTTTGTATGTCTACACAATGAGCATGGAGGTATGAAAATCATTAAATAATTTACTTAAGTTGTTAAGTACATGCAATTTTTATTTAACTGCTTCTGTATGTTCAGTAGATAGGAAACATTTTATCGAGCAGGACTAAGACATTTTAGTTTGCACTTTCAGATGGCAGTAAAGGAAAATATAACATATTAAAATGATTGTAGAAAAACATATGACACTGCACTGTTAAATATAAAAACGATAGGACAAGACATTGTTAGTGAGGAAGAGAATGGCATCAACTATGGTTTCAGGTCGACAGTGCAAGACATACCATCACATGAATATTAGTGGTGAAATGCTTTTTGTAAGAGGCTCATTATTTTGGAGTTTTAGTAATCTGGCTGCTGGTTGTTTATTTCTTTGTTAACAGGCAGGCAGGCTCACTGAAGACAAGGGTCTCTTTTCAATGGTGGCCAGAGAGCACTGTCTGGTTAAGTGACTTGTTTAGAGTCACACGGGTTGCAAGTGGAAACTGAGAGCTTCAAACCCAAGGCTATAGGATAAAGACCATTAACAGCTCACAACCTTAGCCTTCTGAGCTAAACAGTCAGTATGTGACTGAGCAGCATGTTTGCCCATGCATGCAAGACAACACAAAAATACAAACAAAAACAGACAGAATATGCAGCAAGTCTCATGTGATAAATGAAATATCCTACTATAGGTTTAAGGACCTCATTTCTTGACTTATGACTGCATCCCTAGTAATAAATAATAAACCTGCAGTAGAAGACACTGGCTCCACAGTAAACAGGAGAAGACCTAACTACTTCTAGGCTTGTGCTTGTCATAAAGGTATAAAAAGGAATATTTCTATTGGTTGGAGTGTTGCACTTATCTTTTTTTTGTTTCTTCTTTGTTATAAATAGGGCGTTTTATCAATGTGCTGCACTAAGCAACACACCACGACAATGTGCACTGTATAGATGCAGGAGACTTGACGTACAACTGTAGTCATTCTTCCACCTCCTGAGAATCTGTTTATAGTCAGCTGTTACTACTGGAGCCAACTGCCCAATGAGCTGCAAAGTGCTCTCTGAACTGTTTATAGCCTCCCAGTAGCCTGTAACTCCCTTCACTGCTCATAACTGCCTGTAGCTGCTGTATCTCTTCATACGTTACTCCTAGGATCACTAAACAAACCAGTATTATTTTACTGGTAATATTAGATCAGCTCAACAACCTTAGATAATCTTTGTAGTTATTAATTCCTCCTCACAACCCTAGACAATTCTTGGAATAATTTAACTAACCAGTGGTATTACTGGTAATATTAGGTCTACTCAACCCTAACACCTGACCACTATGGAAGTTAAACCTGTTTGTATTCCTTCCATCGCTAGCCTCATAATACTAGGTTTTCCCAGACAGTGTAGAAACTGTCACATAGTCACAGACAATGAGTTTCTTCTTAATGCACATAATTCAGTCTGCAAGATTTCCCAGTATTTGACTAACTCAGGGGCATCCTTCTCACACAATGACTTGACTTGTGAGCATCCCACAGTACCACTTCCACCCGGATGCATTCTGTCTATTGACATATGTTCTTTGACTGTTGATAGATTTGAGAAATTGTGCCAAAACATCTTTCAGCAACAGTGAAGTTTTCCATTGTCTCAACAGTTGAGTGATCTCAGAATAGGCATTTATAATTTCAGGGGGTATGGAGACTTGCCCCACATATCAGGTGGTTCAAGGGGGCATGTCCTTTAAAAAAATGTTTTTGAAGATTGCTGAAAGGTGATTGAGTAGATTTTTTGATCTACTGACAGTCAAAGAAATGACTGTTGATAGATCAACATGACTCTCTTCCACCACAGGCCAGTTATGCCACATTAACATATGCAGAGGTTGTTAAGAAACCACTTCCCAAGCCTTCTAGGAATAAGTAGTCCAGGTCGCTGTGAAAATAAGCAAACCCATCAGTACAGTGATCATACATTGTTAAGGGTCACCATGTGCTAGACAGTAAACCATTTACTACTCCCAATTAAATAAAAACAAATAGAAATGCCCTAGTAATTCATGACTCATTTGTAAGGTACACTGATGACACACAGATTCCATACTGACAATGTTGGATAAGGACAGGGTTATGAACAGTTATCTTTCTGGTGCCAAGATTTGTGATATCATGAGGACTAGAATGACACCAATGGCACACTTAGACAATTGTTTTTTTTTTCTGTATGGATATATTTTCAATCCTTCACACCAGATAACTATGACTACAGCATTGTAGTAGCCTATGTGGGTATGAATGATTTGAGGGACACAATCTTAAGGGGCATCTACAGAAAGACATGTTGGCTCTCGCTATGCATGCATCAAATACAGGCAAAACACCAGTTTTGAGTGTGATCCTACCTTTTAGAATATATCCACACAAAAAAAAAGACAATTGGCTAAGTAATTGTTGTCATTCTAGTGGAATCCAGTGTATGTCAGCATGCAATAAGATGTTTGATAGCCTAGTTTATTTCATTACTGGGGTGGACGGTGGTGCAGGGGTTAATCTTGTTGCCTCACAGCAAGAGGTTTCCAGTCTGATTCTCATCTGGGATGCCTTCTGTGTGGAGTCTCCATGTCCTTCCTCCATTTGTGTAGGTTTCCTCCGGTTACTCCAATTTTCTGCCACATTCCAAAGTCATGCATCTGGAGCATTTCTCCCCAGGCCTCCACTGAAAATAGGCTGCATCCTAGTTGGACTTTCCCAGTCCACAGATGTTAAATAAATAAACAAAGACCAACAAGCTGATCCCATCTAGTTCCACTTTATCCTGAACAAAACAAATTACCAACTTACAGCATGATACAGGAAACCCTTCATATCCCCAGATGACCATGATAGATTTCTAAAAGTACTCAAAAAACCTCTTATAATGAATGATTGTAACTGTCAAGAAACAAGAATTCAAAGGATTAGTCTAGATAAAATCACTTTAGCTATCAGACCTAGGAGACTCACTCTGATACCCTTCCTGTGGGAGGAATAAAGACACCTTGTTGAAGTTTCAAGTAGTTTATTCAGTTAAGTGGGTAGATGACAAATGCTCTTGCTCAAATACAAAAATATTCAACAGGTCAGTTATTTAAAGGCAGTTACAGACAATGGTGGGAGAGTCTGGAGGAGCTGACTGGAGGAAAATCTGGGAGATGGAAAGCAAGGAGCCATGTACCCATGTAGGCTAAACACATCACTGAAGTGTGGAAGCATGGAGTTTGAATTACAGCTGGTCTTTTGTTTAAAGGAGAACATACTTTAGATAACAAGAATTCATAACTTCAGTAGCAGAGTAACATATTGGTTATAATACCCATTTCTTAATAATATCTATTTGTTTATTGGTTCATAGGTGTATACTAGCCTAACGCCCACAGGAGCCTTTTAAGCCTAGTCATGCATCCCAGATGTATCTGACAAGTTTAGAAACCTTAAGATTATTCTAAGGGGTATGTGGAGACTAGGGCTTTGGTGGTTAAGCATTTACAAGCTGCCTCTGTCCATAAGGGACATACATAAGTGTCAGACCAGGGGTGAATGTCCGAGTCCCCTTCACTGAACCAAGTTACGCTTGAATTGGGTTATGGAAGCACTCTGCTTCACATGGATAGGAAGCCTGATCCAGAGAAGGGATAGTCTCTGAGACACATACCTATCCCTCAAACATGTTCTATTTATGTCACAAGCAAGATTTAATTTCTAGATCAGGAAATTATGATGTTATACAGAAGGTCCAGCAAGATCCAAGGATCTCTTGCATGCCAGGCATAGATTACCCGTCAAATTTTGTAGACCAAGTACAGGGATAGGGCTTTGAGTAGATCCACACAGGACATGTTCTTTATGTCTTGAATCCTTTTTATGAGGAATCTCTGTAGACTTTCCAGTTGCTGCATGTGCCTGGTCAGGTACATAGTGAAGGAGGCATTGTACTCAATGATTGGTCTGATGAGGGCCAAATATGGTAGAACAATGATTTCCATCAACATTGATGCCATTCTGTTACAGATCCCTGACTTCTGGCTCTGGTCTTAAGGTTGTATTATCAATCAGGTAGTTTCAGGTGCTATCTAACTTCCCAAAGGATACTACTGGACATCTCTTAGCACTGAGTTTTAGACCATGGTTCTGGCACCAGTTACTTGTCTGAGTCAACCTTTCTTGGAGGATATTAGTGCCTTGAGGGAATTCTGTGACTGCACTCAGTTTGCAGTTGTCTGCAAAACTGGTCAGCCAGAGAATCTTGACATAAGTCTTGACTTTAGATAAATAGCTGTGAAAAAGGAGCAGGTCTAGGACTCTGCTAGTGACTGGTATCTTTGCAGATGTGGAGTCTTCTATATTAACTTCTTGGTTCCTATCTGAGAGCCACTCAGCTATCCAGCAAGTGACATGGGGATTATAACTAATTTGGTGAGTTTGTCAACAATGCCAGAATAGCATGTTGTATATCAAATGACTTGGCCATGTCAAGGTAGGCAGTATGCACCATTTTGCCCTCATCCATTGCTTTGGTGATCTTCCCAAAGAAGTCCACCAGGTTGAATAGGCATGTTCTGTCCTTGACGAAACCAAACTGTGTTGGATCCAGTGTCTGAAGATTGCTATGTCATTGTTAATCATTTCCTTGATAATTCTTTTCATAGCTTTGCATATAAGACTAGTCAAACTTATGGGTCTGTAGTTACCTGGGTCCATACATGGCCCACCCTTATGTAGTGGGGATGACTGGTTCAGTTGTCTATATGTGTGATACAAAGCCTGTCTGGAGGTTATGGTTAAATAGTGACTTGAGTGGTCTGCTTGATCATGTTTCATTTTATTTAGGAGGCATCCTGTGATATTATTGAGGCCTACTGAAGTGGTATTCCTGGCCTTGGACAGTGTGTCGAGGACCTGCTCCCTAGTGATAGTTGGGGGGGGGGGTTATGTTCGGTAATTTTTCCTGAGAGGTGACTAGGGTAAGAGAAGCGTGAAATTGGATCTGAATTTGATGGCCAGTAGATTTGCAATATCTTCTGGCTCAGTGTAGGCGGGTGCATTTATGAATAGTTCTGCACATTACTGTGGACTGCCTTTGAGGACGTAGACTTAGCTAAAGGCAGCATTAAAGTTGTTCTTTGCCTAAGAAGCTATTTTGCCTCAATTAGGCTTTGTTAGACTTGATTTGCCCTCTGAGTTGCTTGTTTAGCTTGATAAGAGATTTTTTATCCTGTTAGGTGTTGCACTTCCTAACCTTTGCCATGACTTTTTCCTTTTGTTATACAACCTACTAATGTTAGCATTCTACCAGAGTGGCTTTTCGTTTGAGTTTTTTTTCCGTGCTTATTCCTGGTAGGCATAGCTGTTCCTTTGCATCTATTAACATGATTGTACAGGGTCTTTGTGAACAATTCCGTATAAGCAGCAGTATTTCCAGGGTTTGGGGGGGTTTGACATTTTGCTAGGTTATAACTTTATAATAGGAAGTTTACCTTAGAATAGCTCCTAAATTCTATGTGGTTAGCTGGGGTCTCAGGTTTCATTTTTATTTCAAAGGAGACAGCTTTATGGTCTAACTTTACCACAGAGGACATTACACTAGTGTAGGTGTAGCGTTCTCCCATGTTAGTGAGGATCAGATCCAATATGTTCATACCCCTAGTGGGCATTTGGACAATTTGGTCCAGGGAATTTGTGTTGACAAAGTACAGGAATCTCTGGGCCTGCATGTCTGGGGTCAAGTATGATTTCCACTTTAGAGTGGGGTGGTTAAAGTCACCCATTAATATGGTATTGGGTGAATGGTGAATGTCTCCAGTAAGTTTAAGTATCTGTTATGGATCTCCTTGGTCATAGAGGGGGAATATCAAACTTTGCCCATATTAATTTGTATGTGGAGAAGCTCAAGCACATCATCCTGTTTGACCAGCCTTGAGGTTTGTTTCTGATTTAAATTGAGATACCTTCACCTTTAGTTCCTTGCTGTGCAGTAGCTGATCTAAATGTGTGAAAAGCATTGCAGACCTGCACTATTGAGATGCTCTCTGTGGCACATATCAGTAACAAACATATGCATTATCCAGGGTAAGGAGAGCTTGGAGGGAGCAAAGTTTCTTGTTTTGACTCCTAGAATTGAGCAGTAACACCTTTAGATTTTCTATGGTTGGTTTTGCTATGTCTGAAGGTTTATCAGTTTGGTATTCCCTAAGAAAGGCACAAAGTGTTGGACAATGATTTTTTTTTTGGTCCCCTTGGACTTCATCATTACCAGACAAGCCACCAGTGTACCACTTCCATGCTGGATCTGCAAGCTACTCTTCTACCGCCCCCCCCCCCCGATTTACTTTAGTTACCTGGGACTGGTCATGGATCCTAAGGGTGTCTTGGGGGCTTGGCTTTTCTGCTCCTTCATGGGAGCAGAATTGTTTTGTTTATTCTCACCCACTCCTTTCCCCACCCCACCCCATGCTCGTTGATTACACCTGAGGACAACTCCTCTTTTTTGAATGCACCTACCCTTAGGGAGTGTATCAATGAGTGTCTCCCCATCTAAGACGTGCACACCCATCTTATACCTGCCAGTCGATCAGTCGTCTGAGACGCTAACTGAACCTGGGTCAGCTGGGTAATAGTCAGGGTTTTATCCCATCTATCCTACTAGACTGGCTGGGGAAGACAATGTTTTAGCCAACATTTGAAATCCTAGAAGGGACAGGTGCATATGATCCCTGGCAAAGCAGCATGATCTGTTGACCAATATTGTATCTCCTTAAATCTAAGCCAATTATTAAGGTCAGTTGTATTTTGTTCACATTGTGGTGTCATCCTCAGACGAGGTAGAATGCTAGCCTCTTACTGGCCTGGGGGCACATAATCTGAGAGGTCCATCATGTCTCTCTTCATATTATCCAGAGAGGTATATCTCAAGTCATGGACTATGACTGAGCCACACTGATACTTGCAATCCAGTGATCTAAGTGCATGCATGATCTGGCAGATCCTGACCCCTGATAGGCAACTGACCATGACTTTCTCCTTACTCAGTGTGATGAGGGAGACATCTGTATGTCTCACAATGGAGTTTCCTCTGACCATACTATTGGGTTGCATGATGGCTTCCCTTATTAAAAGTTTATGATCTGTGAGATGTGGCTGTATGTGTTGTGATGTGCTGTGGTTTGATGGAATGTTGCTGGTGTTGCTAAGGATATTTGTTGTAGGTGTAATATCTGGAAGGTCTTTGGGTTTTTGAAAGATTGCATTTAATAGCCTCAGTATATGTGGGTTTATGTGTATGATCCTTTTCCCATGTGGAGGATTTAGTCTGTACATTACTGGCAAACTGATTGGCATTATAAGTGTTTGTACGTGAGAGCTTTGCCTCCAGTAGACATGAGGCGATTGCTACATTGCCTTAGGATACCCATATCCACCAAGCTGACTGTGAAGATAACAGCAGAGTTCATATCCATGGTTAGAGGCCCTTTTTACTTGATCAGAAAGATGGTGACGGAATATAGAGTAAAAACAAAGAGTATCCAAAGCAAAACTTGAAAGGCAAACCTTGTCACTGCACAAGCTAGTTTCTCTTTGCTCAGCTGAGACTGTGGAAATTTCAAGGGTAGTTTTATAGAAAAAAATGTCACTTTTAGGTGCCCGCGTCTATACAGGGCACTGCTAAAACGTCTTGTGCAGCAAGCAGCATTATACAAACAGGCCAACTTTACAGAAGCACAGAAAACTGACTAAACACACAAAATAGCTTTGTGGCCAACACTCCCATTTTTTTCTCTGTGATTCCCAACTCAGAACAGACCAGGTTGCACAGAAACAAAGCCGAAAGGTGAAGAACTAAACTACAAATGACTCACTAAACCAGGTAACACTAATAACAATTACAGCAGCAGCAGCATAGTCAAAATAAGTTATATAAGTGGAAAAGTGACTGGAAGCACTTATCTTGTGTTTGGACTGAACTGGATTCAATACATAGACTCTGGAAACAGCAGTGAGGTCAGCAAGTGTTTGCAAGCTCTGCAGAAATTAGCCACATGTTTTACAAACAGGCTGACTTTATAGAGACACAGAAATCTAAGTACACAAAATGGCCTTGTGGCTAATCAGTGAGTCACACTTGCATCTTTCTCTTTGATTCCCATCTCAGAACAGACCAGGCTGTCCCTCAGTGCCACTAGGACACAATCCTGAATGTCCTTAATGTAAAACCACAAAGACAAATCCTAAAGTTGAGTAACTAAGGTACAAACAACTGAATAAACCAGGATACACTGTAGTAAGAACTACTCAATGGTGCAGGAGCCAGCAATGAAGCAAGTGAAGTGAAAGGCAAGGGCACTTTACAATGGTAATGTGCAGCAACATATAGCAAATAATATAAAATTATAGCAGCAGTACAGCCAAAATAAGTTAGGCATGTGCAAATACTAGCAGAACTACTTATCTTGTACTTGGGTTGCACCAATCTCTCTGGAAACAGCAGCAAGTTCACCAAGTGTTTGTGAGCTCTGTGGGAACCACATAGGTTCACTGAACACAAAGTCCTTTTCAGGGGTGACCCAGGAGCAATGTCTGGTTAAGTGACTTGCTCAGGGTCACACAGTAGGCAAGTGAAGGCTGAGGGAATGAAACCCTGTACCATGGGAGTATTAGATCACAGCCTTAACATTATTTCATCACAATTCTTGGATGTCCAGTTCAGTTCATAGGTTCGTTGGAGGTTACTAGGCTATTGTCCCTAGGGCATTTATAAGCCTAGCCATGTTACACCCTTGTTCCCTTATTGACCAAAGTTGTATGGTCTACATTTGCAGTGTGAGTCTATGGTGAGCCTCGACTTCCTTTATTCAAAATGGACATAGGTGACACCCCCGGGGTAAATTTGCAGTCTCCCATTCAGTTGTCTAAGTTACACTTAAACGGGGTCATTGAGCAGCTCTGTTTTACATGAATTAGGAGTTTGTTCCAGAGGAGTGGCAACCTCTGGGAGACATATCTGTAATACTGCTTTTTTTATTTATTAATATTGTATTTTATTTTACATTTGTTGACCGGGAAAGTCTGACTGGATGCATGTCCATTTTCAGCGGAGGCCCAGGGAGAAAAGCTCCACAGTTAAATTTTAAGCAAAATATAAGGTGTATACAGAAGCATTCAAATTTACATAGTACCAAACTTAACATTGACTAGTAACATAGCACTGAAGCTTAAGATTTAACATATTTACATGGACTGAACACATCTTTTACAGTTTTAGGTTGAGGCATTACATAATGGTGAACATTGTTAGTTGGGGTTGCATTTTTTGCTTTATACAGTTGACTTGTGAGTACGTTAGCCACATTAGGGCGTATAGCAACAAAGAGAGCAAAGATTAGACATAGTAGGGGGTATAGTAGCAGGAGAAGAGACAGAGATGGGAAATTGGATAACAGGTTAAGTAAGAAAAGCAGGAGGAGTAAGTAGTTTAAGTATCGAGTAAGAATAGAGGTGTAAAGAGAAAAGTGTAGTGGATAGATAACAGTGTCCTAGCAGTGACATATGGGGTATTGACTAAAGGGTTAGAATTAGAGGTGGAACTGGAAGGAAGCTTTTGAAGTTGCATTATTTTCATGATGAAGCTGAAGTCAGAGGACAAGAGTAAGGGGAGAGGGTGGAACAGGGGGTGTCAGCCAGGTGGGGAGCATGTGCATATCCATGTGTGCTTTAGGTGTTCTTTCAGGAGTCATTTAAATGTAATCTATGAGCCTGCTGAGGTAATAGCAGTAAGTAGGGTGTTCCAACTTTTGCCTCTGTAGTTAGGGAAGAGGGAGTCCCCTGCTGTGTTGTTGATCTTGATGACTTTGATTAATCATTTGTCGTTAGGAGATTATGTGCAAAGAAAAGTTGATGATAATTTAGGAGATTAGGGAATTCAAGCCAGCCAAGTTGTTTTAGGGAATGGCAGTGGTGGGCTCCGTAGGACTGCTAGCAAATTTTGCAATTTGATTGTAACAGGTGTTGAGTTTGACAATTTCAGTTTTAGGTAAGTTGGTGAGAATAGGTGAGGTATAAAATAGTGTGGAAAGGAGGTGAGTATGAGCAATTGCTATCCCAGCAAGTTGTGTTAGAAATGGTTTATTTTTATATAAACTGCCCATTTTTTGTGGATATTTTTAATGGTTTGATTTATATGCTGATCAAATTTGAGGTTATTATCAATGGTCAATCCCAGCAATTTAGTGTGAATGTCAAGGGAGATGACAGTCCCATCCCTAGACACAATATTAAATGGGATGGGTATTGTGGTAGATTTGTTAGGTGTAAATAGCAACAGTTTGTTTTTTTTGGGGGGATTTAGTATTAAGTTTTTGTTACAAAACCAGTTTTCAGTGGTATGGAAGGCTTTTTGGGTTACAGAGAGGAGTTTCTGAGAATCATTGGCTGAACAGACAAGTGTTGAGTTGTCGGCATATTGTATAACTGTTGCATCTTGTCAGATGCTGTGGAGGTTATTGGTGAAAATGGAGAATAGGAGGGGACCTAAAACGGAACCTTGTGGGACTCCTGTGGTGATGGGTAGCAGTGTGGATAGGTTGTTGTCCCACTGAACTGCTTGTTGTCTTCCTTGTAAATAGTTCTGAAACCAAGCAAATGCTTGGTTACTAACGCCAAGCTCAGTAAGGGCTTGTGCTAGTTTAAGATGGTTGACCATATTAAAGGCCTTTGATAGGTCCAACAATATAGCAGAAGTTAGATTGCCTGCGTGTTTGTTTTGATTGATGAGGTTTGTAAAAGAGAGTAGGGTGGTGGTTGTACTATGAGAAGGCCAAAATTCATGTTGGGTAGGAGAGAGAAGTTGGTTGTTAAGCAGGTAAACATAAGTTGGCGATGTATACATTTCTCAAGTATTTTAGCTAGTGGAGGCAAGATGGCTATGGGGTGATAGTTGGCAAGGTTGGTCGAGGTACTGCCTTTATGGAGGGGGATAATATAGGAGGTCTTCCAGATGGGTGGTATTGAGGTATCTGAGATAGGTTAGATTGTTTAGAAGGATGGATATAGGGAAGGCAAGTTCATTGGCAGCCAACTGAAGGTATTCAACAGGTATCCCATCAGCTGCTAGTGTAGTAGGTTTAAGTTTGGATAGCAACCTTTTGACATAGTTGGTAGGGATGGCTTCAAATTGGAAGGTTGTTTTGGGTCTATCTACAGGTTCTGGGCAATTAGTGGTGGTGGATGTGGGCTGTTTTTGAACAAGATTCGAAATAGTTTCTATGAAGTATTTGTTAAATGTGTCTGGTATATTTGTGATTTCACTAGTGGAGGTTGGAGATGGGGTGGAGGGTCTGCCAAGGTGAAGTAGCTTATTTATTCCTCCCCAGAATTTCTTGGGGTTGTTGTGATGCTTGTTTTGTAGCTGTAGGAAATAATTATTTTTATCTAGGAGAACTGCTTTTTTGTCTCATTCCTAAGTTTTTGGAATTGTTCCCTAACTGATGGGGGATTTGTGTCTCTCCAGTGATACTAGGCTTTGTTCCTTTCTGATATTCTATTTTTTAGTCTGTCTGGTAAGTCAGAGGGCTGTTTTCATTTTGAGTTTAGTGGTCTGGGCTGGAGCGTGGCTCAGAGCTACTGAACAATGGTACCTCCTATACCGAGCCAACAGATATTGCCAATATACTGGCTGACAGATTCAGTGCCAGCTTCACCCCTCCCACCCCAAAGGACCAATCACAATACCAGTAGCTTGCCAGCCACCCAGTATTACTGCTGCACAGGTTAAAACAGCACTGTTCAAGGCCAAGAATACAGCTTCTATGGGACCTGACAATATCCTCGGCTGTGTTCTACATGAACTACAGAGTGAACTGGCACCTCACCTGTGTGCCCTGTTCATTCACAGCATCACCTCAGGCTTTGTCCCTACCGAATGGTACACTGCTACAGTCATCCCTCTCCACAAGAGAGGAGCGACTACAGACCCTGGAAACTATCGCCCCATTAGCCTGACAGGTCTGATATGCAAAGCTATGGAACACATCTTCATGGACCTAATATACAAGGATATAGGGAATCTCCAAACTCTGGGTCCTACACAGTTTGGTTTTGTGAAGGATAGATCATGCCTGCTCAACTTGGTTGACTTCTTTGAGTCAGTCCCCAGATCTTTGGATGAAGGCAAGGTGGTTCTTACAGCCTAATTTGATCTGGCCAAGGCCTTTGATACCATTCCCCACTCAGGAATCATAGAAAAACTCACTAAGCTAGGTATCAATCCCTATATCACTAGGTGGGTTGCAAACTGGCTCACAGATAGAACCCACAGTGTGAAAGTAGCTGACTCCAAGTCAGACTGTTGACCAGTCATGAGTGGAGTCCCACAGGGTTTGGTCCTGGGTCCTCTCCTGTTTGCTATCTACTTCTCTGAAGTCCAGGCCAACACGAAGGGACTTTGGCTGACAAAGTTTGCAGATGATTGCAAGTTGGGAGCTATTATTAACTCCCCAAGTGATGTTGACATCCTACAGAAAGGTCTCAATAAGACCAATGACTGGTGTCAGAACCATGGCCTTAAGCTCAATGCCAAAAAATGTGTCGTCACCCCCCTTGGGAAAAACTCGGTTCCCTTGAATTAACATGATGGTAGTCCACTGAACACAGAAGGCGTTATAAGAAATCTAGGAACACAGGTTGACAAGAACCTCTCTTTTGACCACCACACTGCCATTGTGGTCAGAAAGTCCTTCCATGTGGCACATCTCATAACTTAGGGTTTTGCATCCAGGAAGAAAAAGGTCATTGTCTCCCTCTACTCTTCCCTCATTATGCCAATCATTAAGTACAATGTCCCATTTGGCATGTACCTCACTAGACACCTGCAACAACTGGAGAGGCCACAAAAGTACCTCACAAAGAGGATCCTAGGCATTAAACACTTGTCCTATATGGACAGACCCAAAAAAACCCAACTATTCTCTGTCTCATATCGCCTACTTAGAGGCGATCTCTGCTTGACTTACAAAGCCATGTCTGTCCCAGCTCTGGTAGAAATGCTACATCTAAAGAAATCTCAATCCCTCCACACCACATGCTCCAGAGACCTCAACCTCATTACCACAATCAACAGAACATGCTGGAGGGACAGGTTCATAACCCAGAGACTGCCCATGCTATGGAATAGACTTCCCATACATGTTAAGCAGAGCACCTCACTGGCCCTCTTCAAGAGAAATCTTGATGAGTGGATGGGAAATAGAAAATTCACCCCGGGGATCACTCCAGTGGCTCTATTCCACAGAGGCACTAGGAACTAAGGTCAGGTGGCATGATGCCAGGGTAATCCTATGGGCTAGGCTTGTAAAGGCTCCAGGGCCATTAGCCTAGTACACACCTATGAACATATTTAGGATTTCTAGGAAAGTGTTAATGAAATGGATTATGGCTTCTTCTAAAGGTAGTACTTTTAGTATGTTCCAGTTATGGTGCTTTAGCTTGAGTTTGAATTTCTTGGAGTCAAAGATTTTTGTGTTATGGGATGTTTGTAGTATGGGGGTAAGGTCGGCCTGGATTTTGAATTTTAGTAGGAAGGTGGGTTGATGGTCGCTATGGGAGTCTGGGAGGACGCCTGCTTGGTAAGAGGTGTTGGTCTTATTTATTAAGATCCAGTCTAGGAAGCTGTCTTTGATTTTTGCATTTCCTAGTCTAGTGCTTGATTAGATGACTTGTGAGGAACTGTAGATGTTGATATGGTTTGTGGGGTTAATAGCTGAACATGTGTTCCAATCTATATTAAAGTCATCGAAGATGATACTTTCCTGGGGCAGGTTTTGATTTGTCCATTGTAGGCAGCCTTCTAGGGTAGGGATGTTGTTACCTGGTGGTATATAGCATGTGATAATGTTGATTGATTTTTTGTTGCTAAGTTTGAGTTTAGATAGGAGGTGTTCAGATTTATTGAGGGAGGGGATTTGTGGATTAATAGTGGTGATATTTAGGGTGTATTTTATAGAGTAATGCTACCCTTCCCCCATTTTTGGACAGTCTGTCGTGGCATAGTACATCGTATCCAGTAGGAAGGAACTCATTGTCTGCTGTAGTGGTCTTTAGCCAAGATTCAGTCAGACATAATATATCAGGGGAGTAGGTGGATAGTAGTGCATGCAATGAGTGTACATTATTGTTAATACTTTGAATATGTAAGCTCAGAATTAGTAGGCTGGTTTTTGGTCTAGTAGTGGGTAGATTGCTACAGGAAAAGGTTGAATGAGCTAGGGTAGTTTGCATAGGATTAGGCCTTGGATTTGGGTGTATGTCTCCTGCTAGGATCAGTTGGTAGTTTATATGGTGTAGGAGTTTGAAAACTTTTTTTTAGTTTGGAATTGCATAGTTAGTGTAAGCCCTTTTTGTTAATGTTAAAGGGTAGGTTAAGATCCCTAGAACTAGTGAATCTTGTCCCGTTTGACTTGCGGATGTGCAGCATTTCCATTAGGGTAGGTTCCGAGACTGCTCTGTAGGCCAGACAGAAGTCGTCTCTCAGCAGTCTATACGATACAGAGTGCAGTGACAAGGCCTTCAGTCTGTCCATGTAAGTCATGTGTTGAAGGCCCTGAATTTTCTTGGCTTGGTGAGAGACCTCTAAGGTCTCTCCAGCTACTGCAGGTGTCTAGTGAGGTACAGTACATACAGAAGTAAGCACTGTACTCTATTAGTGGTCTGATAACGGATGAGTACAGGGGAGGTATAACATCCTTAGCTCTGGATGCAATGCCTTACTTATGAGATGTGCAACATATAAGGCCTTCCCTACCACTGTGGACACATAGCGATCGAAGTTAAGGTTGCTATCAACCTGTGTTCCCAAATCTCCCACCACAGGGTTTGAGCTAACGGGGGATACTGTTAATATTGGAATTTGCAGGGACTTCCCATTTGCCAAAAGGGATGATAACACATTTTTTTTGCTTTTAGTTTAAGTCAGTAGCTTTGGCACAAATCATTGGTCTGTGTAAGCCCTTTTTGTAGTATGTCAACATCATTGGGGGACTCAGTGATTGCACCCACGCCATCTATTTTCACCTGGACCTCTGAGAAATAGATCCCAAACAGTAGGGGGCCCAGCAGAGGTCCTTGTGGTACACCACTGGCAACCAGTGTGCTGTTAGAGGTGGAATCTTCAACTTTGACTGTATGCATTTTGTTGGTGAGCCAGTTGGCTACCCCATCTAGTGACATAGGCTTATGGATCTATAGTTCCCAGGGTTGGTTGATGGGCCCACTTTGTGTAAGGGAATTACTGTTGCTGTTTTCTACTCTTCTGGGACAAAGCCAGTACTTAGAGACTGTGGCTGAAGAAAGTGCCAAGCGGTTCCATTAAGTCCTGTTTTAGACCATTTAGTAGGCAGCCTGGGATGTTATCTGGTCCCATAAAGGCTGTGTTTTTGGCCATGGAGAGTGTGGTTATGACATGCTCTTTGGAGATACTAGGTACAGGTCTGGTGACAGGTATGCTCTGGGGTATGTTTGGTGGGGACAGGGGGGTAGTACCATCCACTACTATTTCTGCACAAAGCTGGGCCTTCCCTGTTAAATTCTTGGTGAAGCTAAAGAACACCTTGTAATTATCCTTAGCTAAGGATACTAGTTTATCTTCATAATTGGATTTAGAGGGCTTCACAAGATATCTAATTTGCTTGTTCAAGCTGTGGAGGATGTCCTTCCTCTGCTGAATTATTTCCCTCTTGTTCATAGACATTAGTTTCTTCCTTTTGTTGTATAACCTATTTAAGCCTGATGTCCACCAGAGTGGCTTGTTTTTTGTGAGGACCTTGTCTTGATTCATTCAGGTACAGCTGAGTCTATACATTTGTGTAAGTGTTTATACAGGGCATTTGTGCATACCCCTGTATAGAAGTCATTGCTGACAGTGGTAGCAGAGGGTTTGAAACTACTTATGTCATTGCTTAGAAGGTTATAGTTTGCTTTGGAGAAATTTTTCATCCTTTTTGCTCTTGGGGGGGGGGGGGTCAGGTATGAACGTTACTTTGAACAAAACTGATTATGATCAGACCTTACCAGGGAGGGCAACACACAGGGGACAGTGCAGAGACACCCTATCTTGGTGAGTACTGTGTCTAGGACATTTGAGCACCTTGTGGGGGTACAGACTACATGTTCCAGAGCATTTGTATTAACAAAGTCCAGAAACCTTAGGGTGAGTGTATTTGTGCTCATCTATGACTCCCAACTGATGGAAGAATAATTTAAATCACCCATGAGCAAGGTGCCTGGCTGTATAGTGAGTGACTCAAGTAGGTCCAGGTAGGAAGAGTGGCTCTCGTGGTTCATGGTGAGGGAACTACACCTAACAATGATATGGAAGGGGGTTTTACCTACAGTTAGTTGGACTTGGAGTAGGTAGGAAGTTGTACTGTTTGACCAGTCTTGAGGGGTATTTGTCTTTAGTGTAGATGGATACACCTCCACCTTGGGTTTTTTCATGTTTGTTTTGAGGTCTGAATGTGTGGAAGGCATTGTAGCCTTGCATGGCCGGGGTGCTCTCTGTGGCCTTGAACCAAGTCTCTGCAACTGCACAGACATCGGCATCCTCCAAGGTAAGGACCGCTTCCAGTGAGTGCAGCTTCTGATTTAGACTCCCAGCATTAAGCAGCATAACCATGAGTTTGTCTCTAGTGGATTTTTTTACATTGGGAATTTTGTTGTTATGACATTACCTACAAAAGGCATTATGGGGGAGCCAAGTACCTTTGCCAATTCTTGGATAAGATGTCTTCAGTGCAGAATCTGTGACTTAAAAGGTTTTCGTTAAGTATTAGTTTGCACATATTAAATACTGGTATACAATCTGACTCCCCTAATTCTGAACTAGACTAATTGGATAAATAGAGAATGAAGAGAAAAAAGAGTTAGCCCATAAACTCGGGGAAGAAAGATGGTAAATTCCTCACGCAGCTCTGCCATCCTAACGATTCTTATTCTCATTTTCCTGCCTTTTGTATATGTAATGTGTATAACCCCTGTGTGGAATATATAGCCTTTTACACTGTCCCAAAGTCTGCCCTCTCCTCCTTGTTTATCATTTATGCTGTTGCCTTGATTCCTTCAATTACTTGAAAGGCTTCTCCTCCTGCTGTTACAGCTTCTCTGCCCCTCCTCTAAATAGGTTACAAGTACATATATATCCCAGTTATGGTTCTCAGTATATGAGATGTGTTTCCAGTAAATGGCTTACAAGTACATATGGTTCTCAGTATATGCTGCAATATCAGTATATTTATCATCATTCGTAATGTCAGTATATTTATCTTCATTCAAAACTATTGGTTTAGGCAAACTTTAGCTGTGTATATTCGGTATAATTTCCTTTCATTTGCCTGTTTTATTACTGGCCTTTTTTGCTTCACGAACACACTTCTCATAGTTGAACTTTCTCTGTTCAAAACCAGTCTTTTCCTGATTTGCTTCCACTGTTTGGAGGCCTGAAATAACTCCAAAGTGGTTACACTTTATAATCTCGAAATAATGAAATGTCGAATTTTAGTATTTAGAGACTATAAAGTCGAAAGTGCAGTTACGCAAAACTGCATAATAGCAAATGCTGAAATGTTGCATTCACTATTATGTGTTTGTGTATGTGACGTGCGGTGCGGTTTGTGGATTTAGCTGGGGTTTGAGGTAAGTGGTGTTTTTGTAAGGGTACTGGGTAGGGATTTTAGTGTGTGTAGTGGTGAGGTTTATGTGTTTGTGTGTTTAGTGCAACCACGGAGTTAGTATATATAAGTAGGAGGTGCAGGGGGGCTTGCCCCCTACTTTTAGCAAGAATGTTTGTATGGGTGTTAGTTTTGTTGTGTTTGTGTGTGTTGGTTTGATTTTGTGTAATGTCGGCCGGTAGGTGTATTTGTGTTTGTGTGGTGTAGTGTTTTGTTTGTGTTACATTCGTGGTTTAAGAGTTCGCGATTTTAAAGTTTTGAGTTTTTGATTTTTCGGCTTTATAGTCTCAAGATACTGAAATTCGATATTTTAGTATTTCGAGATTATAAAGTAAATCCCTCCAAAACATAAAAGTGAGTGAGAATAGTAGTGCCAGATGCGATTCACCTAAGGATTTTTAGAGAAGTGAAAAGAGAAATGGTGATCCTACTACATATTTAAAAAAAAAATCTTAGGAATTTAAGTCTTTAATGAATGAAGAAGGCAGATGGGATTCTCATTCACAGGAGACAAAAACTATTGACATTTTAGTTTGATCGTAGTTTTATAAAAAATAAGGAAAACACTGTCAAAATACATTTGCAATATGTAGAATCTATTATTTCACAGAACTCAAGGGAACACTGATTTCCAGCAGGACGGTCATGCCACTTAAAACCAACTTTGAATGGGTATATGGACATTCATTTATTTACTCTCTGAAGCTCACTTTGCACTAATAGTATCGGAAAAGAGCTGAAGCCTTTACCAGCAGCAATGGCCATGAGGCAGAGAATTAATCCTGGATGGGTTGCTGGTGCATTGCAGAACATATGCATTACACAAGGTCTCTCACATACAATATGTATACTTATGTGCAACTTAGAATATCACAAATTCACCGAGTTTAGCACCTCATGCTTTTTGTGGGCAATTTAGGGGATTGCCAGTTGACTAAATAGAATTCCTTTGGGGTGTGGTTGAAACTGGACCACCCAGTGAAAACCCATGTGGCCATAGGAGGGGCATACAAATTCCATACTGAAGACACGCTAGCTAAAATGTCTTTTAAAGCAGACAAAAAGCAGTACTTTATATAAAATTTCATGTCTTAATAACAGTGGACTAAAATACAGTAGCCAGTTTCACACAAAAGAGCACCATTGGGCTTAAAAGTGCACTTTATAGACAGAGTCAGGTACATAATACTGCATTTTTAGTTTGGAAATGCATACATCTTAACATTATAGATAAACTTAGGAAGAAAAATCTTTTTTAGATTCTCCAGGTTTAAATATTTGTTACACCAAGACTGAATGATGAAACTGAAATTAAAATTTTTTGATGGATGGCACAGTGGTGCAGAGGTAGTGGTGTCGCCTCCCAGCAAGAGGTTCTTCGGTTTGATTCTCAGCTATGTTCTTAATTTGGGAAAGTAACAAAAGAACTTGGTGGAACTTGACCTCAGGAGGGGGGTGTTTGGGGGAATGGAGGGGAAACAGGAGATGGTAGGGAGTGTGGAATTGGAAGATAATTTGTCCACAAGAATATTGGCAATGACCTTAGGGTTAGAGAAGGAGGTATCATTGGAGATGAGTTCAGTACATTATGGCAGGTTACTCCTAAGCTTCCTAATATAACTGAATAAGGCTTTATGATTGTTTTTTGAATTAGCTATAACCCTGAGGTTACAGCTGGTCTTACATTTTATAAAAGTAATAAAGGAACAGCAACCATGAGAGACAGTCCACACTAGTATTTATTATTAAGCACTTTTCGTTCGATTATTAACCAGAACTTCTTGAGATAAAAACATTCAACAAGTTTTCCATTCCAGTGAGACCTGGGCTGTCTCTTGTGGTTGCTGTTCATTTATTTGTGTGGATTTGCGGTTTTAAGAATTTCCTGGTTTTAGTTTGTCATTTCATAATAGTATGTTCGAGAGACTTTCTTACCAGTTTTAAATCCCTTTTATAATGATAAAGTTGACATCTTTTAATAATGGCCAGCAGCTTTTTCTTTTTGTTAAAGAGTTCATTAATGCAGTACTTCTACCATATTGGTTTAGTTCTAAACTGGCCACTATGCTTACTCCTGCATTGTGCGAATGGCTCAAAGCATCTATCCAAGAGGACTAAAATTCAGAGCAGTAGGCAGCAGCCTTAGAAGATTTACTGGGGAGCAATGCCATTTCTGATGTAATCCCTAATCTAGAGAAGTTATTAGGGGCCACAAAGCAGAGTTTCATAGAGAAATTGAGAGTGGTATAACAACTTGGGCAGTGCCATTGGAGGAAATGTTTGTGAGGACAAGTTTAAAACGATGAATCCCTGTGGTGGGCTTTGGCACAATTTGATCAGGTGTATTTGGCATTTACAAAGTCCATAGATCTCTGGATATATTTGCTGCTGTTTCTTAATATTTGCCGGTGTATATGTGTATAGTTGAAGCCATCCATAAGAAAGATATTTCGTTCAACTATTAACTTTTCTAACTGGTTAAATTATCCTGCACACTCTGAAGGAATCATAGTTAAGATCTATAACTGACTAAAATGTGACAGTTAATTTTATTGAGTATAACTTTGACCATTTCCAGATTTGTATTGTCTGAAATATAATGAGAGGCAATGGGGTTATGAATAAATACTGAGACTCCTCCACAGCTCCCAGTAGATATGAATGTGTGAGAGGCATTGTACCCTTAAATTCAGGCAGTGCCATCACTACAGTGAAGCCAGGTTTCTGTAACTACAGAAATGCTGATGAGTTTAAGGTTAAGGAACACCTAAAGTTCACAGATTTTGTTGTTTAGATTTCTGGAATTCAGCAACGCTACCTTGATATTATCCAGATTGGAGTTAGCTATATTGGAATGTTCATTATGTGAACTCTGCCTAAAAAGGGGCGACTATGAGGGTAGCAAAAGTTTTAGATAGTATGCAGAATCCAAGGGGTGAAAGATGCAGGCCATCCCTGCCAAAGCAGGTAGGCCTACTGACCATTTTATCCCATGCAGATAAACACTGTGTCATGCTAGAATGACACAAATTCAGTAGACAGTTACTGAAAACAATTATTTTGTCTTTGAATTTAGCTATCATTCTTAGTGATAGTAGAATTCTGCTCAGTGCCAGAATGATCTTAAGAATTCCACCCTGGGGGAGATGGAAAGAGATATTTATGAGCTCTTTGTTCATGTCTTCACCCCACACACAGGTAACTACAAAGCTATAACTATATCTGGGTCAGTGTTGGGACCTAAGGACCCTAGTGGCATCCCTAATCCATACACCAGAGAGACAGCCAACTGTCATCCTATCATTCACAATCCTGGCAAGTCTTGTGTTAGTATGTCTTACCATGGAGTCACCAATGGCTACAACATTTCTGAGATGTACTGCAGGCTCGTTAGACATTAAGGGTACAGGCCTGCAGTTTACGTGATTCTCAGTAACACAGTGTGTGTGTGTGTGTGTGTGTGTGTGTGTGTGTGTGTGTGTGTGTGTGTGTGTGTGTGTGTGTGTGTGTGTGTGTGTGTGTGTGTGTGTGTTCATGTCTGTGCATGTGCTACCTAAAAAAATTAATGAAAGAGGAGTGGGAGCAATTATATGTTCAAATTAACATAAGGGATAGACAACTTAAGAGATAGTTGATTTTTGTGTGGCATTTAGTTTTCTCTAACTTTGGAATGTTTTCTTTCCCTTTAAACATAAGTATGAACCCAACTTAATTAGCTTCTAAATCTTTTGACTAAGAGACACAGCATGGTTCTCTCCTAACCAGAACTTTTAAAACTTTAACACACTGAACTAAAATAATAAGAAATAGTATAAGAAACAATGTAAGAAAAAATAAAACAAGAAATTTAAGAAAGAAACTATGTAAGGAGAATAAATCAAAAAGTTTACGTTACCCCAACAGTTGTCTGATCTGTGGCAGTTAGCTTTCTCTTGAATTATTATGGCAAAAGAAATTATCATTTGGGTGTTAATTACAATCTGTTTTGTCATTCTGCCTTTATGAAACATGCATTAGTGGGTCTGCTTCATATAATCGAATTTTCACTTACCTGAAAGTATAAAGGATGAGACAACTTTGCTAAAAACGTACTTTCACAAACACTCGGATCACCGCAATTTTACTCTGGGAAAGGAACCACTTCGCCACTATGACAAAATAAACAAACCAAAACAAATTTAACCCACCCAAGTGGGGGCTTCACACACAACACCCCTCCTAACTAAATATACTAACTCTGAGATTGCACTTCAGTGGGGAAAAGGGCAAAGTTCACCATGGTTTCCTGGAGTAAAATACCAGTGATCCAACTGTTCATAAAAGTAAGTTTTCAGCAAACTTGTCTTGTCCTTTCAAGTTTTGGGTAAGTGATAATTTGATCATGTAAAAGGGATCTGCATTGGTATGTTGCCTCTAAGGTGGTGTCAGTTTCTAAACCACTTAGAGTGAAGTAAGGCATCTGGCATGGTGCCACACAAAAGATAAGTGAACAGATTAGGAAGGACTGAATGGGGTCCAAGGATGGCAACAATGGCCCAACACCGCCTAGTCAATAGGAAACACATGGTTAAAAAACGACTACATTTGAATAAAATTATGTTAAAGTATGAGCCATACCTGAATCAGTACTGACATCAGCCCTTTTTGGGGGTTTTGGAAAAGATTTTAAAGGATAAGAAGGATGATACAACTGTGCAGATGGGTTGCTACACATGTAGAAAGCATGAAATCAAATGTAAAAGCTTGTGTGAAATTCTAAGATATGGTATTGCCAATTCAAAATCAGAATATGCATGACTAACCCGGTACCATGAGAATAGCACAGAAATGGAGACCCAGTAGTACTAAACAATTAAGAAATGTCATCTGAAGTACTTATAGAAAATGTCCTAAAATTAAGGAGACAAAAGGACAGTTGTTATACAGCATGGAATGAAAAAAAAGACATTGGCTGCTGGCTAAACATGACCTGCAACCAGTCCAATAGGTAAATAAATGATCAGACTAAGTGAGCAAAGTAGCCTTTATCTATCAGCAAAATTTATGCTTCTGTATAAAGGCTGAATCCTCAAATGAAAGATCAGATAGAAATAGCTGTCACAGATGCACATAGTGAGAACTGCAAGAAAATCCCAGGCAAGCTACAGTCTTATAGGTTCATAACTTCATAGGAGATTAGTAGGCTAACAGTTTAAAAGCACTAACGCTAGAGTCTTCACTGTGTAATACCTTAACCCTCCTCTAGCGGAGACCCATGGGATAGATCATTTGTCAAATAATGTTGCAGGAGACTCGCTCTACTTCCAGTGCATTGCTAAACTGTGGAACAGTATCCCTGTGCAAATAAAACTCAACAAAAGTTTTAAAACACTGCTTAAACAACATCTTACCAATCCTAGTCCTGTACAAACTCATCACAGGGTTAAACTTTTTACCCTGTAAAATATCCAAATTCTCTCCTTAAACATAATATTCTTAACCTCTTAATGAAATGACAACATTTTTATACAAAACTGCTGCCTGTACAATCCAGGTTTCATGTGTGCTTTCTCTCCAGTAACTTTCACCTCTGTAAAATCTTAGAATGTGTATGTATAAATGTAATTACTGTTTGTGTATAAGTGTAAATAGAAATGTAACTACTGCTTGTGTTGTTGTTGTTGTTGTTGTGTCTTTCGGCTTTTCCCGGTTAGGAGTCGCCACAGCGGAACTCCGGTGTGCTAATGATTGGCCATAGATTTTTACGTGCCAAGTTGCCAGCTCTGACGCACAACCTTCAATGAAGGTACGCCCATTCATGCATGTCTCCACACAGAAGACGCTTTAGCTGAGAATCGAACAGGACAGCGTCTTACTGTGAGGCGACAACACTAACTACTTCTTGTGTATAAATGTAAATAGAAATGTAACTCTTCTGTGCTTGACTCGACCTTGGTATAATGCAATGTAAGCAAATGGAGCTTTTCTCCCGAGGCCTCTGCTGAAAATGGGTTTTACCATGTCAGACTTTCCCAGTAAACAAAGACAAATAAATAAATAAATAAAATATGCAAATGACCCCATAAGGACATGCCAGTATTTCTACTGGCCTGAATATGTCCATAAAGATTTAAAAAGTAAAAAGTCATAGGTATTCAGAAGCCATGTAGTTGAAACAATGGCATGTCCTTACTGTGTCATTTGCATGTATCCCATGGGCCTCTACTACAGGAGGTTTCAAGTATTACATTGTGAAGACTCTAGCTTGCCTGGGACTTTCTTGCAGATTTTACTGAATGGTTTGTCTGTATGTTCATTTTACAATTTTCTTCAGATATGTGTGGTGAGAAGTAACTTTGTTCAGGCTGTATTTATTAATGCAGGATTAATGTGCCTGCTTTTAGTCCATCAGTACTATCTATCTATATCTATACCTATATCTATATCTATATATGTATATAATAAATATGTCTATCAGCTTCTACATCCCTAATTCCTGTAGGTGTCTAAGTAGCTTTGCAGATGGCTTTCTCCAACTTTAAAGTTACCAAACTAACATGCATAACTAACATCCAGCGGGATGTCAGGCATATGTCATTTAATGGGTGATTGGATGTAAACAGTGGTGGATTGAGACATGAGAGTAAAGGAATTTTGATCTCCTTATAAAGAAATTAGTTGGACAGCCAATGAGCCATTCATTCATTGAACTTTAATACTCATTCACTCGGGTCTATATTACCAGATCGAAACTTTAGTTAGTCGAATAACTAAAGATCGATCTGGCAATATCAAAATCCAAAAACTGTGAATGGCTGATTTCACTCAGGGAAAGAATTCCCTTCACCAAATGAAAAAAAAAACTTTTAAACCCAAATCAATGGGGGGGGGGCTTTGCCCCCCCCCCTCGATGTGGGCCCCAACACCCCCCCTAACTAAATATACCAACTCCGAGATCACACTACATTGGAGAAAAGGGCATAACCTGCGTAACGGCCAAGGGAATTCTTTCCTTGCGTGAAATCGGCCGTTCGTGGTTTTTGGATTTCGATATTACCAGAATGAGCTTTAGTTATTTGACTAGCTAAAGTTTCGATCTAGTAATATAGACCCATTCACTCACTCTATTCAACTTGGGGAGCAGGAAACTAGAAATTCTCATAGCAAGCAATATGATTAAGGTATGAAGCAATGCTTGACAATACTTCATCTTATCACAGGATGCATACACCTGTATGCATCCTAGAGGTCAGGGGTCAGTCTGAGCATAGCCATTACAGGGCTGATCCCAGTACTGCCAGTAATGTTAGGAGTATCTGATTAACAATTCTGGGGAATCGTTTGGATGTGAGAGGACACCCGGCTCCATATTAAAATCCACGCATACCCACACACACATTGGAGGCAAACTCCAAAGGAAGACACCTGAGTCAGGAATGATCAACTCATCCAAGCACTGCCAGTCACCAATGACTGTCGGTGCAGATAGTTAAGGCTCTGAACTGTTAATGAGCTGCTTCATGCAATCAAGGGTGCATGGTTTGAATCCTTTTACCACTACTGGACTACTGTGTGAATCTGTGCAAGTTACTTGACCAGACAGGTTTCCTTGAACACCCCTGTAAATGTTCCTAGATGTGTACTAAGCTAATGACCACAAGGGCCTTTTTAAAGCCTAGCCATGCATCCCAAATCTCAGACAAGTTCTGTTACCCTTGATAAGTGTAAGCAGGGGCTTTGGAGCTGAACCATTTGCAAGCAGCAGCCTTGGAGATGAACCATTTACAGGCTGCCTGTGTCCATTAGAGACACAGGTACCAAACCAGGAATGAATTTCCTGTCCCCCATCCAATTTTCCAAGTTACACTTGGATTGAGTTAGGAGTAGTTCTGCTTCATATAGATGGGGAGCCTGTTCCAGAGAAGGGATAGTCTCTGGGATACATACCTGTCTCTCCAGCAGGTCCTGTTTATATTACAGACAAGGTTTAAGTCTTTAGAATGGGTAATTGTAGTGGTGTTTGTTTTGCAGAAATCCAGGAGGTTCATAAGAGTGGGGTCTAACAATACTTTGTATGCCAGGCATAGATTTCCCCTCAACAGCCTGTAGACTACAGAATACAAGGATAGGGAGTTAAGGCATTCTACATAGGATATGCTACTTACTCCCCACATTCTTTTAGTGAAGAAACTCTGTGGACATTCCAATTGTTGGATGCCCTTGGTACATAACAAAGGGGGCACTGTACTCAATGCTAGGCCTGTTAAAAGCTGAATACAGTGGAACAATGACCTCCTTGGACCTACATGTCATACCTTTGTTTATAAGTTGCACAACATGGAATGATTCCCTCACTATAAAGGCTAGATTACTGTCTGTGTGTACCCCCAAGTCACAGACTACTGAACTGACTCTTAGGGCTGTGTTGTCAATATCACAGTAACCTTGGGTGGATGACTTTCTGAAGGGTACTATTATGCATTTCTTGGCATTTGATTTTAGTCCATGGCTCAAACAATCTATTTGTCCGTGTCAGCCCTTCCTGGAGAACATTAGTGTCAATGGGAGAGTCTGTGAATGCTCTAATTTGCAATCATCTGCACAGTCAGCCAGAGGCCCTTGACATTGGTCTTGATTTCAGAGAAGTAAATGTCAAAAAGGAGGGCTCCCAGGACAGATCTATGAGGAACTCTGTTTATAACTGGTCTCTTTGTAGAGGTGGGCTTCCCAGTTCTAACTTCCAGGGTCCTGTTTGTGAGCCAGCTGGCTATCTACTGGGTGGTATAAAGGTGTATACTGAACCTCTGGAGTTTGTCAACAATGCCCAAGTGGAGTATTGTGTAAAACGTCTTAGCCAGGTAAAGGTAGGCAGTGTGAACCATTTTGCCATCATCCATTGCTTTGGTGACCTTCTAAAAGACATCCACCAGGTTGAGTAGGTATGATTTCCCCTTGACAAAACCAAACTGGGTTGGGTTCAGTGATTGGAGATTTCCTATGTCATTTTTGATCATTTCCATGATAATTCTGTCCATGGCTTTGCATGTAAGACTAGTGATACTTACAGGTCTGTGGTTTCCAGGATCTGTAGATGACCCACCTTTGTGTAGAGAGATGACTGTTGCTGTCCTCCATTCGTGAGGCATGACCTGAGATGTACCTCCTTGGACTATATGAAGCGAGACATGACTGAGCTTTGAATATGTGTCACTGGCAGATATGAGCCTATCATTGAGTAGCATTTTACAGTCTCCAAGGATGATGGCATAATACCAGCAGAAAATGATTGACTTTAACAATTGGCTAAGTTACAGGTGTCATTCAAAAGGGGTCCAATACTTGTTAGCCTGGGAGGACATGGTTAGCAGGCCACTTGCTATGCAACGTGTGGTCTTCATCTGTCACGTCTAGGCTTTTGGATACTGGCCAAAACATTATCCATCCCTGTAGTCCCTTTTTAAGCATTGCCAAACAGAAGAGCATTCCAAAATAACAAAAATTACTCATGGCAAACTAAAGGTGTTACTGCTCAGTGCTAGGAGTCTCAACAAGAAACTACACTCCCTAGAATTTGTCTTCAACCTGCAACTGAAGAATGCTGACATCTATGCAGTTACTGAAACATGGTTCAAAACCACAGAAAGCATTCCAGCAGTACATAGCTATAACACCTTTCATATGTTCCGACCACACACTGAACATGAAAGCACAAAAGGCAGAGGTATATTTATCTACATAAAGGATAAGCACACCTCAAAGCTGGTCAGACAATATGACATGCTTGAGTTATCCCATGTCCAACTAACCATGGGAAATATCCATTACAATATTCTTGCTGGCCACAGGTCCCTCAGCATGAACCTGGAAACCCATACTTCATACCTGAAATTATTAGAATCACTCAACATACAGCCTAATACCATACTCATGGGTGATTTTAACTACTCCTCCATTAATTGGATGGCATACATGACCACTAACATGCATGCAGGCCCAAAGATTTCTTGACTTTGTAAATTCAGATGCCCTAGAACAGCTAGCCTGCACTCCTACTAGGAGAACAAATATCTTAGCTTTGGCAATCACAAATAAGGGAGAGTATTGCACCCCTCCTAGTGTGATTTCCTCACTGATAAGATCAGATCACAAAGTGGTCTCCCTTGAAATAAAGTTAAACTAGTACACCCACCTAACCCTAAAAATGTTAAGAACTTCTCTAAGGTAAATTACCACTTTTAAGGGATGGCATAGCTAGTTTTCAAGCTCCCCAAAATCCAGAAAACAAAAACTTGAAACGTGTGCACAGATTTACGCAAATGCCATATATGACCATATAAACAACTGCATAGGAATGACAGTACCAGACCAAAACAAACCCAGATCAAACCGCAAAAACAAACCAGCCACCATGGTGGATCCCTGCTATTAATAGCTTGTACAACAAAAGAAAGACAATCCTGTTGAGAAGTAAGAGGGAATGGACATAACAGAGCAAAAGTCACGCATTAGTCTAAACAAGTGAATCAGGGAAATAGTCGAGTCTCTGAAAGCAGATATTGAGGTAAAAATTGCCCCCAAAGCTAAGGATAACCATAAGGCATTTTCAATTATGTCCTCAATCATAAGGGTATCACCCAACAATGTGTAGAATTAGCTGTAGATGTCATCACCTATACTCATCCAGATGATACAGCAAATCTGCTGGCTGACAAATTCAGCTCAAATTTACCTCCCCACCACCCCCATTTCTACCCTAAGAAAAAACACTCCACCAACAATTATCACCAAAGAAGCAGGTTGTCACTGCCAGTCTATAATTCTAAAAACACTGCATCAATAGGGCCTGACAATATATCAGGTTGGCCCTTAAAAAGCTTAAAAAAGGACTTATCAGGATCATTAGGATCTCTGTTTAACCACAGCCTTTGAACTAGCTTTGTTCCAGTAGAGAACATTGGAACCCGCCCAATTCAGCTTTGTCAAGGGCAGGTTATGCCTACTGAATCTGGTGGATCTCTTTGAGAATGTCACAAAGGCTATGAATGAGGGTAAAGTAGTACATACTGCCTAACTTGACCTGCCCCAAGCATAATACACAATTCCCCACTCAGGTATTATAAATAAACTCCCAAAATTGAGCATAAATACTTACATCACCAGATGGATAACCAATTGGCTCATGGACAGGACACATAGTTAAAGTAGGTGAATCCAAATCCAGCAAGAGGCCAGTTACTAGTGATGAGCCACAGGGTACAGTAGTGGGTCCACTTCTGTTCAGAACATACTTCTTTGAAGTCAAGGCTAATGTGGAGGGCTTCTAGATGACAAAGTTTGCCAATGACTGTAAGCTGGGGTAATCAATGAACCCTCCAATGATGTAGATATCCTTCAGGAGAGTTTAGAAATGAAAGGTGCCAGAACCATGGCCTAAAACTAAATGTGAAAAAAATGCATTATCATATCCTTTGGAAGTCAAATACCCCTGCAAATTACAACATCAATAACACACCCCTAAGAGTACACTCAAATGTGAGAGATCTAGGTACACATATTGTAGCCTGAACTTTCACCACCATGTGTCCACAGTGGTGAGGAAGTCTTTCTTTGCAGCACAACTATATGTATTTCTTTCTTTGTCTTTCTTGTAAGTCTCTTTGCAGCATAACTATATATTTAACAATAAAGGTCCTACCAAACACCCTAATATTGGGTGATTTCAATTACCCAAACATTAACTGGGAGAACTACTCAAGTACTAACTCCCTTGCCCAACATTTCCTAGAATTTATAAACTCAAACTCCCTGGATCAGCTGGTCAACACTCCCACCAGAGGTGACAATGTATTGGACTTGGTCATCACCAACATGGGCGACCAGTGTTCCACACCAGAGGTCAACCCCTCGCTGGTTAGATCTGACCATAAACAAATCACTTTGAATATCCACATTCCGCCCCCACCCCTGGACAAGAAAACCACCGTGAAAAACTTTTCAAAAGCAAACTTCACATAACTTAAACCGAGGTGGAAAGTTTCAAAGCCCCCATGCTAAAGGATATCGCTGCCCAAGCTGCAAAATCCTTTACTAATACATTCTACGGGCATCTACAAGAATGCATGGATCATTCCATCCCAAGCAAAACCAAGACTGACTCCTCCAAGAAAAGGAAACCAGTCTGGTGTACTCCTGCCATAAACAAGCTATACAATAGAAGGAGGAAACTAGTACAGAAAAGAGTAAAATCCCAAAAAGGGAAGACATCCTTGATCAGTATCAGCAAGAAACTACAATCCCTCATAAAATCATCCAAGGCGAGCTTTGAAAGAAAAATTGCCAAGGACTCCAAAGATAACCACAAGGCATTCTTTAGCTATGTCAAGAATCTAAGTGGCAATAATCAGATCTGCTCGGAGTTAGTGCAGAATGGCACAAAATACACTGAACCGACAGATATTGCCAACATCCTGGCAGACAGATTCAGCACAAACGTCACCACTCTCTCATCCCCAAAAGGGCCCATAACCATACCAGAAGAATGTAGAGTCCCTGAAATCAGAGACACTCAGGTTAAAACAGCCCTCTCCAAAGCCAAAAACACAGCATCAATGGGACCGGACGGTGTCCCAGGCTGCATCCTATACAAGCTGAAAGATGAACTAACCCCTCACCTAAACACACTGTTCAAACTCAGCCTCTCCACAGGCTATGTACCCAAAGAGTGGCGCACAGCAATGGTTATTCTGCTCTACAAAGATGAAGCCACAACAGACCCCGGGAACTATCGCCCTATAAGCCCGACTAGCTTGGTCTGCAAGGCTATGGAGCGCATCATCATGGAACTCATTAACAGAGACATTGGGAACCTCCAAACACTGGACCCTACCCAGTTTGGTTTTGTTAAGGACAGATCATGCCTTCTAAACCTGGTGGACTTCTTTGAGACAGTTACCAAGGCTATAGACGAGGGAAAGGTGGTACACACAGCCTACCTAGACCTCACTAAGACCTTCGACACCATTCCCCATTCTTGTATTATAGACAAGCTCACCAGCCTGAACATAAACCCCTACATCACAAGATGGGTTGCCAACTGGCTCACAGACAGAACCCACATGGTGAGAGTTGCGGGAGCTAGGTCCTACTTTAAACCGGTTGCGAGTGGCGTTCCCCAGGGCACAGTCCTAGGACCCCTCCTGTTTGGCATATACTTCTCAGAGGTACAGGCAAGCACAGGAGGACTATGGCTGACCAAGTTCGTAGACGACTGCAAACTAGGGGCTATAAGTGACTCTCCAGCTGACACAGACATCGTCCAAAAGGGTCGCACTGAGATGGATACCTGGTGTCAAAATCATGGCCTCAAGCTAAATGCCAAAAAGTGCATAGTCATCCCCTTTGGAAAAAACAAAGTACCCACAAACTACCACATAGGTGGTAGTCCCCTAAATATGGAAGAGGTAATAAGGGATCTGGGGACCCAAGTAGATAGTAATCTCACCTTTGATAATCACATTGCCAAAGTGGTTAGACAATCCTTCTACGTGGTCCACCTAATCACAAAAGGGTTAGCATCCAGATCAAAAGAGGTCATTGTGCCCCTCCAATCATCACTCATCAGACCCATCATAGAGTACAACACCCCATTTGGGATGTACCTTACAAGACACCTGCAACAGCTGGAAAGACCACAGAAGTACCTCACCAAGAGGATCACTGGCCTCAAACAGATGCCCTATGCAGCTCAACTGAAGAAACTACAGCTGTACTCAGTTGCATACTGCCTACTCAGAGGTGATCTCTGCCTGACATACAAGGCCATGTCCAACCCAGAATTGATGGACATGCTCCACCTAAAGAAAACCTTATTCCCTCGAGCCACACGCTCTAGGGATCTAAACCTCACCACAACAATAAATAGGATGTGCTGGAGGGATAGATTCCTGTCCCAGAGACTTCCCATACTTTGGAACAAGATCCCAATCTACATTAGGCAGAGCTCCTCGCTAACACTCTTCAAAAGAAACCTTAACTAGTGGATGGGAAACAGAAAGTTTACCTCAGGGATCACTTCAGTGGCTCTGCTGGACAGAGGCACAGGGAACTAATCTAAGGGGGCGGTGAGAGCCAACACGTTCTGGCTAGTCTAATAAATGCCTTCGGGCAGATAGCCTAGTACCTACCTATGAACTTATAAGTAAAGGTATGGCATCCAGATCCAAGGAAATTATAGTCCCTCAGATCTGCTCTGAGTTACAGCACAATGGCACTAAATATACAGAACCAACTGATATTGACAACATCCTGGCAGATAGGTTCAATGCTAACTGTACCCACCCCCCTCACCCACTAAAAGGCCAATCTCTACACTGGAAGAATGCAGAGTTCCTGTAATCACTGTTGCACAGGTAAAAATCTCACTCTCCAAAGCCAAGAACACAGCATCCATGGGACCTGACGACATCCCAGGCTGCCTTCTACATGAACTACAGAATTAACTGACACCCCTAACTGGCACAACACCTAAGTACCATCTTCAGTCATAGCCTCACCTCAGGCTTTGTGCCCATAGAATGGCGCACCATAACTGTTATCCCACTACACAAAGGGGGAGCCATGACAGACCCTGGGAACTACCGCCCCATTAGCCTGATGAGCCTGGTCTGCAAGGCCATGGAACGTATCATCATGAAACTCATAAACAAAGACATTGGAGCTCTCCAAACTCTGGACCCCACACAGTTCGGGTTTGTAAAAGGCAGATCATGTCTCTTACACCTGATAGACTTCATTGAAGCAGTCACCAAAACCATAGATGAGGGTAAGGTGGTTCACACAGCCTATCTAGATCTCAGCAAGGTGTTCGACACCATCCCCCACTCTTGAATTATAGATAAACTCACTAAACTAGGTATAAATCCCTATGTCACAAGATGGGTTGCCAAATGGCTTACTGACAGAATCCACACTGTGAAAGTAGCAGACTCCAAATCAGACTTCAGACCAGTGACAAGTGGAGTACCACAGGGTTCAGTCCTGGGTCCTCTCCTGTTTGGTATCTACTTCTCTGAAGTACAGGCTAACATAGAAGGTTTTTGGCTAACTAAGTTCGCAGATGACTGCAAACTAGGAGCCATAATCAAAACTCCTAACGATGTGGACATCCTACAAAAGGGCCTCACTGAGACAGATGCCTGGTGTCAAAGCCATGGCGTCAAGCTCAATGCCAAAAAGTGCATTGTCATCCCCTTTGGTAAAAACTCTGCACCCATGAACTACCACATAGGCGGTAGTCTACTTAACACTGAAAGTGTGATAAGAGACCTTGGGACACAGGTGGACAGTAGTCTCTCCTTTGATAATCCCATCGCCACAGTGGTCATGAAATCCTTCTATGTGGCACACCTCATCGCAAAAGGTTTCTCATCCAGAAAAAAAGAGGTAATTGTTCCCCTCTACTCATCACTCATCAGACCCATTATAGAGTACAATGCCCCTTTTGGTATATACCTCACAAGACATCTGCAAGAACTGGAAAGGCCACAGAAATACCTCACAAAGAGGATTACTGGCCTCAAACAGATGCCCTACGCAGACAGTCTCAAAAAACTCCAGCTTTACTCTGTCACATATCGCCTACTCAGAGGTGATCTCTGCCTAACATACAAAGCTATGTCAAACCCAGAGTTGTTGGACATGCTCCACTTAAAGAAATCCCAATTCCTCCAAGCTACATGCTCTAGGGACCTAAACCTTGTCACCCCAATAAACAGAACGTGCTGGAGGGATAGATTCCTGTCCCAGAGACTTCCCATACTCTGGAACAGACTACCTATCTATGTCAAACAGAGCTCCTCATTAGCACTCTTCAAGAAAAATCTTGATGATTGGATGGGAGATAGGAAATTCACCCCAGGGATCACTTCTGTGGCTCTGCTTGACAGGGGCACAGGAAAATAATTTTCTTGGGTGGCGAAAGCCAGGGTACCTTTTTGGCTAGGCTTATATAGGCCCTAGGGTCAATAGCATAGTACCTACCAATGAACTTATGAACCTCTGTACTCAGCCATCATCAGACCAATAGTTAAGTATAATGCACCATCTGGCATGTACATGACTAGACACATATAGCAGCTGGAGTGACCTCAGAGGTTCCTCACAGAAAAAATACAAGGTGTAAACAACATGGCCTATGAGGATAGACAAAAAGCCCTATCCATTAACTCGATCTCCTACTGACTTTTAAGGGGTGACTTATGCCTGACCTACAAGGCACTCACAAACCCAGGCCTGATGGAGATGTTACACATCCACAAGTCAAACATCTTGAGGGTTGCCCAATCAAGGCATTTAGCAACTCAAACAAAACATGCTGGAGAGACAGATATGTGTCTAAGAGATTTCCCCTTTTTTGGAACAGCCTTTCTATGCACATTTAAAAGAGCCCTTCCCTGGCCCGCTTCAAATGCAGTTTGGATCAATGGATGGGGAATCACAAATTCACACCTGGGGTAGCATGTATGTCCCTTATGGATGAGGCAATCTGTAATATCCTCAAGGCATAGGTACAAACTCATGCCATCCTCTTGAATCTGGGGATATATATTGGGTAAACGCGGGTTATATTGCTATTGGCTAGGCTTGTAAGGGCTCTTAAGCTGTCAGACTAGTAATCTTCTATGAGCCTATGAACCTATAAGGTTAGAGCTGAATTTGTTGGCCAGTAGGTTTGCTATATCGTCTACCTCAGTATAAGTGGCTCCATTAATAATGAGCTCTGTATACAATTGTGTATTTCCTTTGAGGTTGCAGACATAGCTAAAGAAAGCCTTGTGGTTATTCTTGGCCTAGGAGACCAGATTTAACTACAATATAGCTTTGGTGGACTTTATTTGTCCTATGAGGTGTTTTGCTTAGCTTGATGAGAGTGCTTTTATCCTGCTGGGTGCTATGGCCCCTAATGTTTGATATTATTTTCTTCCTTCTGTTATACAACCTATTGATGCTGTGATTCCACCAAGGTGGATTTTTTTTTAGTTAATTCTGTACCTCTTCCTGGTGGGTACAGCTGCCTATGTGCAGCTGTTACCATGCTTGTATAGATGGTTTCTGTGAAGATTATCACATAGGTAGTGTTCTCAGGGTTTATGTGGGCTTGAAAATTTTCCAGGTTATCACTTAATGGTAGGAACTTTGCCTTAGAGTAGTTCCTGATCATTACAAGTTTAGCTGGGATTCTAGGTTTTATTCTTACTTAAAAGGAGACCATTTTGTGGTCTGACATTACCAGAGAAGGCATTACACTAGGGGTGTGCAGCACTCCCATGTTAGTGAGGACCAGATACAGTATGTTTGCACCCCTGGTCGGCATATTGACAACCTGGTCCATGAAGTTCGTGTTTCCAAAATCCAGGAATCTCTGTGCCTGCACGTTTGGTGTTATATATGATTCCCACTTAATAGTGAGCTATTTAAAGTCATCCATGAATATGGTATTGCGCTGGATAGTGAGTGTTCCAAGAAGCTAAAATACATGCTGTGGGTTTCCTGAGTCATAGAGGGGGACTTATAGCTTGCAAGGAAGTGGTATGGAATTTTGCCTATAGCGATTTGAACATGGAGAAGCTCTAGTGCGTTTTCCTGTTTGATCAGCCTTGAGGCATATTTCTTTTTGATGTAAATCAAGACACCTCCACCTTTTGTCTCTGTCTGTGTAGTAGCTGATCTAAAAGTATGGAAGGCATGATAGTTTTGCACTGCCAGTGTGCTCTCCACAGCTTTAAACCACATCTCAGTGACTGCACAAACAGCAGCATTCTCTAGGATTGAAAAGTAACACCTTTAGATTTTCTTGGTTTTGATTTGCTATGTCAGAAGTACTTTCACTCTGGCATTGCCTAAAAAGTCACTGTGGGGGAGGAGAATGTTTCTGCTAATATTCAAAAGCCAAGAGGGGGAGGTGCAGACCACCCCTTGCAAACCAGCGTGGTCTGTTGATCATTTCCCTCCCTGCTGGCAAATAATGCACCCCCTTAGAAGGACAGCAGAAACTAAGCCAATTATTAAAATTAGCCACCTTAAGTTCATAGTGTGGCATCATCCTCGAAGAAGGTAAAATGCTGCTCAGTGTTCTGGCTCATATGACTCTGGTGCACAGAGGCCAGTAAATCACCGCATATATAAATCTTGTGGGTCATATTTGGGTTGGATGGTTAGGCTTATAAGGACCCTAGTGGTCATTAGCCTAGTATACATGTATGAATCTATAAACTTATGAACCAATGCTAGGCTCATACCAGCCTGGGACACATATTTTAATGTCGAGGATCATGGCCCCGATAAGCAACTGACTATGATTTTTTCCCTTACTCCTCTTGGTGAGAGGGACTTCAGTGTGTCTCACAGTAGAGTCTTCAGTAACCAGAATGTTGGTTGGATTGTGTGGTGGTTTGCCTTATGTACTTAGAAGTAGAGGATCCATGAAATGTGGCTGCATGTGTTGTTGTTTGTGTTGTTTTGAAAGTGCGTATTCAGGGTTGCTGAGGGTATTTGTTATGTGTACCTCATCTAGGAGGTTTTTGAGGTTTAGGAAAGCTACATTTAAGTTCCTCAGGATATGTGGGGCTATGTGTCTGCTTTGAACAGTATGTGATCAGTGCAGGGTGTATACTACTGAAAATCTGATTGACATTAGCAGTACTTTTATGTAAGGGCTTTGCCACCAGTGACATTGGGTAAATATATCTCTCAACATACCTTATCAGTTTGTTTGGGAATTAGCTGGTTGTCAGTAAACATAAATCAATTTTTACATTGTCTCAGGATATCCATATCCCCCAAGTGGGTAATGGAGACAGTAGGAAAGTTTATATCCATGGCAATACGCCTTTATATTGATTATACTGTTGCAGTGAGAATATAAAGTAATGTCAGGAGTATCTGGTTTACAACTCTGAGGGCAGTGCTTGTTACTGCTTACTAGTTGCCCTGTATGCAACTAGGTATTGGTGAAATTTCAAGGGTGCTTTTATATGGGAAAATGTCAACTCAAGGTTTCTGTGTCTGTGCAGGGCACTGCAAAACACTTGAGGGGAAACTAATAAGGTCAAATGTATCCAGTAAACAACCCAATTAACAAATATATTAAGTAATAAATAAATAATTGATACTAGCTGCTGCACCACTAGTAAGGAAGTGCAGTCCCTAACTTGACACTGAAGTAATCAAATACTGCAGATGGTGTAATATCAGCTTCAGAAGTTTTTTTCCAGGCAGTGGCAGAAGAGCTAGGAATCATGCCTGTTACAGCATTTCAAATTTGTGATGCAGAAATGAAAATAAAAATATTTAGTTTTCAATACTCTAACAATTCAAATTGCTCAATCCACTGAAATATTACTACCCTATTACTTGTATGCCTTTTATGCTTTTGGGTCCAATCTGTAAAAACCTGGAGCCCAATTTACATCAATCGTCTCTGTGACATCATTTTAGCTGGTATTATTAAAACATCAAAACTCCACCATTAGAGTAGTAAATGCATTATGGTTGTCCTATTTGTTGCCATATGACTTAACTTTGTTGCTCCTCACCTTGCCTCTGACTCACTTTACCAATTTGTGTGGAGTTTATATTGCAAGAGCGAACGCTTGAGTTGTTGAATACGGCATGATCGACACTGATTAAATGAACCGCGAGTACACCAAATGCCGGAAACCGCAAAATTTGAAATCCCGATTCGGCATAGTTGGCCCTTCTGCGGTATAGGTCCATACGGTAAGTGTGTGATAGTTATGGACCTTAGGGTTAGGGTGCGGGTTAAGGTAAGTGCATAGATAGTAATGTATGTAAGGGTTAGAAGTAGGGTTTTGTTAAGTGTATGTATGTGGATTATTTATTTTTGTTTGGGTATAGCTTATTAAAGTAAGTGTGCGATAGTTACTGACCTTAGGGTTAGGGTGCGGGTTAAGGTAAGTGCATAGAAAGTAATGTATGTAAGGGTTAGTGCAGGTTTAGAAGTAGGGTTTAGGTTAGTGTATGTATGTGGTTTATTTATTTTGTTTTGGTGGGTAGTATGTAGCAAGCGGTGTAGTGGGAAGTATGTTTTGTTTTCATTAGTGGGTGGAACGGTGTTGGCCAAACAAAGCAATTTGGTGGTGTGTATTTCTGCGTTGTGAGGTTTCAGTAAATTGTGCATTCGCTTAATAGGTGTCGATCATGCCATATTCGACAACCTAAGCATTCACGCTTATAATATAAGCCCTTTGTGTGATGTGCAGTTCATGGTGGACTAAATTAGTTATTTATGAAGAATTACTAAAATGATTACTGAAATTCTCCTCATGGAAGATTTAATGTATTTTCTGAGTAGATTTATTAGTCGTTCTATACTTGATCTTAGTCACAAGGCTAAAAAGTGATACGTTCAGCCTAAAGACTCTTTGGATTCTTATTTTAAGTTTCCTGAAGAAAAGCAACTTTTCACTCCCCATTTAAAATATCAAATAAATGTCTCCATTTTCCAACAGTTATTAAACCCTTATAATTCTATGACACATTGACCCAGCATGAATATGGAGTTCAATATTTCTTATGACGCTCATGAAAGAAACAGATCTGGCATGAAAGGATGTACATTTGAAATTGCTAGGTGAGAGTGGCACAGTGGTGCAGTGAGTAGCATTTTGACCTGACAGCAAGAGGTTCTCTGGTTCAATTCTTGGCTGGGGTGTATTCTGTGCAGAGTCTGCATGTTTTTCCTTTGTTCATGAGGGTTTTCACAGGATATTTTGGCTTCCTCCTACATTCCAAAGGTCTACAGTTTGCAGATTGGTGAACCTACATTATCCCTATGTGTATTTTTGAGGGATATGGAAGACAGGCCTGGCAGTCAATGTCTGTTGTCTACTTGCTTAGTAAACTCTGTGGAAGGAGGCAACAATTCACAGGCTCATTAAAGGAGTGAGATGTGACTCATAATCATGAATGGATGGGATAAGTGATAATAAAATTTCTACATGCGATAGAAGACTAATGTTTAACAAGCTTTTTATTTCCTCAGTCTTTATCTGCATACTTTGTAAGCAAGCCATTTAATTAGATGAGTAGGATTAACTACTTAGCAAGTTATTAATCACAGTTACATTTATAAAACAGCATCAAAGGGATGTAAAAAGTATGCACATAAAACCAATAAAACTTGTGCAAATAAATAATCATATAATATTGTCATAATTCAAAAGGAATAAAACAATTTGGTAGAAAAGTGTTTGTGGGTATAAAAAAATAGAATACACAAATGAGTGAATCTTCATTGTGTGAATCAGATATAGCTGTATTTACTTTTATATAGTGCAGGCAAGTAGGAGTGTTCAAGAAAATTAATGCTTCAATAAACAAGAGGTGATAGTGAACATGTGCAACTGTGTTATTGCAACTGGTGCCAATATTCAAGGGTTTACAGGTTAGCATTATTAGATATTGGGATAGATTCTGCGTTGTGCATGTTTTGTGTTGTGTGTGTTCTGTGTCCTTTTGTGTTGTGTAATAGGATCATAGGACATTATTAGGCTAATGGCCCTATGGCCTTTACAAGCCTATCCAAATTCTTACCCTTATTTCCATGATAAGCACCTATTGCCCCTGTTCAAAAGGAACACAGGTGGAACCCCCATGGTGAATTTACAGTCACCCATCCAGTCATCCAGATTGCATTTGACATGAAGTGGGAGTCTATTCCAAAGGTGGGGTAACCTCTGGGAGATAAATCTGTCCCTCCAGTAGGTTTTATTAATGTCACATACCAGGTTAAGGTCTTTAGAGTGAGTAGCCAGTGTACTATTTGGCTTACGGATATGTAACATTTCCAATAATGCAGACTCAGAGATAGCCTTGTATGCAAGGCAGAGATCACCTCAGAGTAGTCTGTATATAACAGAATAAAGTGACATGGATTTCAGATGATCCCATAGGACAGATGCTGAAGACCTTGAATGTTTGTTGTGGGGAACCTTTGTGGTTTCTTCATTTGCTGCAGGTGCTTATTAAGGTACATACCAAAAGGGGTATTGTATTCAATTATTGGAATGATGAGGGAAGAGTACAGGGAGGTTTATAACTTCTTTTTTTTCCAGAGGCAATGCCCTTAGCTATGAGATGAGCAACATAGAATGCCCTTCTTACCACTGTGGAGACATGGTGATCAAAGGTAAGGTTGCTGTCAACCCGTGTGCCCAGGTCTCTCACCACTGAGTGCATACTTAAGGTTGCTATTGATGTGGTAGTTAGCAGGAACCTCACTTTTACCAAAAGGAATGATAATAGATATTTTTGCATTGAGTTTAAGGCCATGACTTTGGCATCAATCATTTGTTTGTATAAGACCCTCTTGTAGGATGGTGACATCATTTGGAGGTTCTATGACCGCTCCCAGTTTGCAGTCTTCAGCAAACTTTGTTTGCCACAGACCTTGTAGTTTTTGCTTGTATTTTGGAGAAAAAGATTCCAAACAGCTGAGGTCCCAGGACTGATCCCTGTGGAACACCACTGGTTACAGGTCTGCTGTTGGAGGTGAATTATATCAGTGAGTTGTTTAGCGACCCAGCTAATTATATAAGGGTTGATGCCTAATTGGGTGAGTTTGTCAATGGAGGGTATAGTGTCAAATGCCTTGGCTAAGTCCAGGTAGGCTGTATGCACAAAGTTCCCCTCATCTGGGGCCTAGGTGACTGTTTTGAAGAAGTCCACCAGGTTTAACAGGCTTGATCTCCCTTTGACAAATCTAAAATGAGTAGGATCAAGTGTTTGTTGATAAGGTCCATGATGATTAGTTCCATGGCTTTGCAGATAAGGCTAGTCAGGCTAATAGGTCTATAGTTCCCAACGTCAGTGGAAGTACCTCCTTTGTGCAAGGGAATAACGGTGGCTGTTTTCCATTCAGCTGGTATGAAGCTGTTGCTTAGACTACAATTGAAAAGAGTACCCAATAGTGTTGCTAATTCATGTTGGAGCCCAATGTAGGTCACAGCCTGGGATGTTATCAGGTCCCATAGATGCTGTGTTTTTGAACTTAGAGAGGGCATTTACAACCTACTCTTTAGAGATGCAAGGTAGGGGATAGGTGGTAAGGAATGTCATGAGGTGCATGTGACAGGGACAGGGGAGTGATGTTTTCACAGAACCTTTCAGCCAACAGGTTAGCTATGTCCACAGGCTCAGTATATGTGGTATCATTAACTACCAGTTCTGCACAAATCTGGGTCTTTTCATGTAGGTTACAGATGTAACTACAGAATGCCTTGTGTATGTCCTTTGTTGAGGAAGCTAATTTGGGCTCGTAGTTTGCTTTGGAGGACTTCACAAGAAATCTTATTTGCTTGTTTAAGCTGAGGAGGGAGTGTTTCCAGTTTAGGAGGGCTCACTCCCTCTTACTCTTAGACAGTAATTTCTTCCTCTTATTGTAAATCCTGTTAATGGCAGTTGTCCACCAGGCAGGTTTGCTCTTCCTTGAGGAGCTTGTTTTGGTCTTATCAGCTATGGCAGAGCCAATGCAGTTATACAGGTATATGTATAAAGCTTTGGTATAGAGCTTGGCACAGTTGTCATTTCCATTTGAGGGAGGAGATGCAGTGAAACTATTTATACCATCCTATAAGAGGTTATAATCTGCATTGGAGAAGTTTTTAGTTTAGTTGCTGCTGGGCGGTTAGGTGTGATAGTTACTTCAAATGAGCCATCACAGTGAGGGTGCTACAGTGGTTCCCCCATATTGGTAAGCACCAGATCCAGGATATTGGCACCCCTTGTGGGGGTGTCAACCAGCTGGGCCAGGGCATTGGAGTTAACAAAGTCGAGGAACCTTTGGACAAGTGGGTTTGACCACAAGTAATTTACCCAGTCAATGGATGTGTAGTTAAAGTCACCCAAAACCATGGTGTTTGGATGTGTCTTGATAGATTCAAGTAGATTCAAATAGGCAGTGTAGGTGTCCTGATTCATGGAGGCGGTCCTGTAGCTGGCAGTGACTTGAATAGGTGTCTTACAAACAATTAATTGCACCTGAATTTTCTCCAGGAAGTCATACTGTTTAACCAATCTGGAGGTGTTTATCTTTAATGAATATTGACACACTGCCTCCTTTAGTTTTCATGCTTTCAGTTTGAGTTCTGAATGTGTGGAAGGAGGTGTATCCCAGTATGGCTGAGGTGGTTTCCACAGCCTTAAACCAGGTCTCCGTGACTGCACAAATGTCTGCATCTCCCAAGGTGAGGACAACTTCCATTAAGTGCAGTTTCATGTTGAGATTCTTACTGACTCACAACATAACCTTGAGGTTGTTTTTACATTGCACATTTTGTCCTTGAGACACTGCCTAAAAAAGGCACTATAGGGGTGGCAAGAGCCATAGCCAGCAGCCGAAATCCCAGGGGTGACAGACGAAGACCATCTCTGGCAAAGCACTGAGGTCTGTCAATCATATCATCCCTGGCTGACAGATAGTGGATCCCCCTAGAATGACTCCAGAAGCTAAGCCAATTATTGAAATCACTCATTTTCTGTTTGTACTGAGGCATCATCCTAGGTGAAGGTAAAATGCTGCTTAAGGCTAGGGACATACTTGTCTGATACACATAGTCTGAGAGTTCAGTCATGTCTTTCTTCATATAGTCCAGAGAGGTACATCTCAAGTCATTCACACTAACATGGACTATGATAGAGTCATAACAGTACCTGTTGTTGAGAGACTTGAGTGTATGTGATATGGTCTATCCTGGTGCCTGACAGACAGCTGACCATGACCTTTTCCCTATCCAGCCTGCTGAAAGGGACATCACAGTGTCTCACGATGGACTCACCTATGATTAATATACTTGATGTTGTATTTTAGGTTCATAGGTTCATAGGTTTATACTAGGCTATCTGCCCTAAGGCATTTATAAGCCTAGCCCAAATTATTGTGGCTTACGCCACCCCTTATATGAAAAAATACTGTGCCCATTAGTTTGTTGTGCCTCTGTCCAGCAGTGACCCAGAGATGATTCCCAGGGTAAACCTACGATCTCCCATCCACAGGTCTAGATTTCTCTTGAACAGAGTCAGCGAGGTGCTCTGCCTCACATGGACCGGGATTTTATTCCACAGCATAGGGAGTCTCTGAGTGATAAATCTATCCCTCCAGCACGTCCTATTTATATCCGTGCTAAGGTTTAAGTCGCTTGCTCTAGTGGTTTTGGTGGATTTGGATTTTTGAGGTGGAGCATGTCCATTAATTCCGGGTTGGACATGGCCTTGTATGTCAGGCACATGTCACCTCTGAGCAGACGGTATGCGACTGAATAGAGCTGGAGTTTCTTCAATCTGGCAGCATATGACAGATTTTGGAGTCCCTTTATCCTTTTGGTGAGGAACTTTTGGGGTCTCTCCAATTGCTGCAGATGTCGGGTGAGATACATCCCGAATGGGGCATTGTACTCAATCATTGGTCTGATAAGTGAAGAGTACAGGGGAACAATGACCTCACTAGATCTGGATGTGAATCCCTTCATGATCAGGTGGGCAATGTAGAAGGTCTTTCTAACCACTTTAGCAATGTGAGTGTCAAAGAAAGGCCACTGTCAACCTGGGTCCCCAGGTCCCTGATAACCTCTTCTGTGCTTAGTGGATTGCCACCTATATGGTAGCTTGGGGTTACCTTGTTTTTCCCGAAGGGTATGACTATACATTTTTGGCGTTTAACTTCAGGCCATGGCTCTGGCACCAGCTATCTGTTTCCGTGAGTCCCTTCTGAAGGATATCAGTGTCCGATGCACTTTCCACTATGGCCCAGTTTGCAGTCATCTGCAAACTTTGTCAGCCAAAGTCCTCCCATGTTGGCCTGTACTTCTGAGAAGTAGATGCCAAACAATAGGGGCCAAGGACCGAGCCCTGTGGGACACCACTTGTGACCGGCTTGGAGTCTGACACAGCGCCAGCAACTCTAACCCTGTGGGTTCTGTCCTTAAGCCAGTTTGCAACCCATCTTGTGACATATGGGTTTACATTTAAGCTGGTAAGTTTTTCTACAATACCCGAGTGGGGTATTGTGTCGAAGCCTTTGCAAGGTCAAGGTAGGCTGTATGGACTGCCTTTCCCTCATCAATGGCCTTGGTGACTATTTGAAGAAGTCGACCAAGTTCAAAAGGCATGATCTTCCCTTGACAAAGCCAAACTGGGTCGGGTCCAATGTCTGCAAGTCCCTATATCTTTGTTTATGAGCTCCATTATGATCCTCTCCATAGCTTTGCAGACTAGACTTGTTAAGCTTATGGGGCGGTAATTACCAGGGTCCGTAGAGGCGCCACCTTTGTGGAGTGGGACCACAGTTGCCGCACGCCACTCCTTGGGCACGTATCCTGTGGTAAGGCTGAGATTAAACAGCTGCCTTATGTGCGGGTTTAATTCCTCATTTAGCTCGTGTAGCACACAGCCGGGGACACCATCCGGTCCCATTGATGCTGTGTTTTTAGCTTTAGAGAGAGCAGCTTTCACCTGCGCATTTGAGATGTCCGGGAGGCTACACTCGGCTGGGATAGTTATCTCTCCTTTAGGGGGGAGAGGGGGGTGAAGTTTGCACTGAACCTGTCTGCCAGTATGTTGGCAATGTCTGTGGGTTCAGTGATTTTTGTATCATTTTGGACTAATTCTGAGCATATCTGTGAGTTTCCACCCAGGTTCCTAACATAGCTGAAAAAGGCCTTATGATTGTCCTTTGAATCCATGGCAATTTTTCTCTCAAAATTGGCCTTAGTTGATTTTATGTGTGCTCGTATTTTTTTACTAATAATGATCAGGGGTGACTTCCCTTTTATGGATTTTGTTCTATCATGTAATAGCTTTCTCCTCTTATTGTAAAGTTTGTTAATGGCTGGGGTCCACCAGACTGGACGTTTGCCCTTTGTGGAAAGAGTCTTGGTTTTATTTGGGATTGCCTGATCCATGCAGTCCTGGAGGTGTTCATAGAAGGCATTTGTAAGGGCTTCCCCAGCTTGGGTTGTGGTTTCCTCTGACTCAGGGGCCTTGAAGGATACCACACCAGTCTTGAGTAGTGTGAAGTTTGCTTTAGAGAAGTTCTTCACTATGGTCTTTTGTTTGGGGTGGGGCGGGATGTGGATTTCCAGTGAGATTAGTTTATGATCAGATCTCACCAATGAGGGATATACTTCGGTGTGGAGCATTTTGTCCCCATGTTTGTGACAATGAGATCTAGTATATTTTCTCCTCTCGTGGGAACAGTGACTAGCTGTTCCATGGCATTTGAATTTATGAACTCCAGGAACCGTTGGGCTAGAAAGTTAGGGCTTGAGTAATGTTCCCAGTCTATATTCGGGTAGTTGAAGTCACCCAATATGATGGTGTTTGGAGATACATTTATACCCTCCAGTGTCTTCAGGAAGGCTGTGTGGGGTTCCTGAGTTTGAGAGGGTGGCCTGTAGCATGCTACAATTTGTAGAGCAGTTTTGCCTATTGTTAGTTGCACCTGGATGGTTTCGAGCTTCATGCGTTGCCACCAACCTGGAGGTGTGAGTATCCTTTATGAATATGGATACACCCCTCCTTTTGTGGAGTGGTCCGGGTTTTGGGGCGGAACGCATGATATGAGGTAAAACCTAATAGTGCCGGGTGCTCTCAGGAGCCTTGAACCAGGTTTCAGTTACAGCACAGACATCGATGTTCTCCATACTGAGAAGGGCCTCGAGTGCGTGCATTTTGAGATTTAGACTTCTGGCATTGAGCAGCATTACCCTCAATTTCTTCCCATTTTTGTTTTCTAGGGTGGTAGGTTTAGAATTTGAGCCTTGCCTAAAAAGGCACTATGGGGGTGGCAAGAGCCTTAGCCAATATCCGGAATCCCAGGGTGACAGGTGCAAGCCGTCCCTTGAAGCAGCGTGGCTTGTCAAGCATGTCATCCCAGGCAGACAGACACTGGATCCCCTTTGAATGACACCAGACATTAAGCCAATTGTTAAAGCTGATCATCTTGTCTCTATATTGTGGCATCATTCTTGGTGAAGGAAGGATACTGCTCAGGGTTAGGGTCATACCTGCCTGGGCTACATAATCAGAGAGCTCCTCTATGTCTCTTTTCATGCAGTCCAGGGAGGTGCGTCTCAGGTCGTTCACACCAGCATGGACAATGACTGTGTCATATTTGTACTTGCTGTGGAGTGACCAGTGCTTGTGTTATGTGGCGGATTCTAGCGCCCGATAGGCAGCTTACTGTGACCCTCTCCTTGTTCAGCCTGGTGAGTGGGACGTCAGTGTGTCTGACTATGGAGTCACCTATGACAAGTATGTTTGGTGTTGTATTTGGCCTTAAGGGCTGTGACTGCTTTGCACACTGCTTTTGTGGTTTATGTGTTGCTTGTGGGGTGTCTTGAGGTAGCAGTTGTTTGGGTGTCTGCTTTGGAGGCCTCTGCTGTTTAGGTAAATTTTTACTCAGAGCCTCCGAGTATGTCTTTGTGTGTTTATGTGTTTGATTCAGTGGAGTGGTAGCATTATGTGAGGCTGGTTTTGTGGTGTGTGTAGTTGCCTTCTCCTCCTGTCTGGTCTTGCCAGTCCTGAGTTGAGAGAGCTCAGCCTCCAGTTTGGCTAAATAGCTGCATCTCTCGCAAGTATTTGTGTTATGTGGGAGGAGGAGAGGGTTGTCTGTGTACATGAGGCAGTTATAACATTGCCTCAAGATTCCCAGATTCACCAGCTGGACCGGAGAGGAGATTGACAACTGACCTTTGGACATGCTAGAATAATATTGGGAAATCCTTAATTGAAAACAAGGGCCAGTGGGGAGTGAGGGTGTAGTGCTTTTAATTTTTAGTGCTGACTTATATAATTGCTTTAGTGAGCAAGTGCCAGGTAACTTGAGTGCAATGTGATACAAGTAACTAAATGCAAAACGACAAACAGTAACTTTCTTTCAAGTGAAACAAGGAAATAAGTACAGTAAGCAATGCAGATATCACTAGTGATCCACAGAAGCGCTGAGAAGTTGCGTATTAGGTGAATTAGCTTCCAGGAAATAAGCAAACAAACAACAAGTATATAAACAAAGCTAGATTCAGTAGGCCTGGATCTAGTCTATGCTAGAGCAAACAAGGTGAACCAATTTCAGTGAGATACAGTTCAAATATTCAGGCACTATAAACCTTTAACCAGAAAATTCCCAGCTCAGAAGGGCAGAGTCCAGCCTCTTCTCCCACAAGAGTGCAGTCCACGAACCTTCTTAATGTAAAATAACTGGCCTGAAGCCCAAGTGCCTAAACCAGAACTAATACACTTGGACACTGGGCTCTCAATCAGCAGTTCCCAACTTAGAAGGATGAAAGCTACCTGTCCTGCCACCACAGTGCTTGCCACAAACCTTCCTAATGTAAAACAACTGGTCTGAAGCCCAAGTGCTTAATCCAAAAGACTTGAATGATAGCTACACTTTAATCAAGTTACAACCAAGCAGTAATAAATACCATTGAATACTTTAGAGAATGTCTGGATTAGTGCTCAAGTTACACAAACAAAGCTAGATCCAGCAGGCCCGAATCCAGTCTATGCCACAGCAAACAAGGCGCACCAACTTCAGTAAGAAACAGTTCAGATATGCATGCACTATGCCGTATGCCTTATGAGTTTGACTGGTGAGACACTGGTGTGTGAGCTATTATGTGTAATGCATTCTGCAGAGGAAGCATTATGTGTAGCGTGCTTGTGTTTGTGTTTGGGAGGTCTCTGGTCTTGGGTATATTTCTGGTGAGGGCCTTCGCATATGTAGGTATGTGTGATGTGGGTTTGGATGGAGTAGGAGATGGGGTGTGCATGTTGGAAACCCGCTCATTGTCATATGTAATGACTGGTGTGTGAGAAAGCATGGATTCAAGGTTCTTAATACAGTTGCATCTCTCAAACATTGTGTTTGTGTGGACTAGGAGTAGAGGGTTATCAGTGAACATGAGGCAGTTGCTACACTGCCTCAAGATCCCCATGTTAACCAAGCTGGCTGGAAAAACTGTGGGAGATTTTTCATCCATAGTGATAGGTAAATTTATATGATCAGGAGGAGAGGTCACACTTAGGATGGCTAGTGAGTGAGGGGTGTGTTGGTACCAATGTGGCTAGGCTTAGTGTTCCACCTGATAGTAGTGCAGGCCCATGAGAAACCTCTGGAGGACCACAACTAAAGTGTTAAGTGAAAATTTAACAAACAAAATATTTGTGTCTATAACCACCAACAGTAACCACCACTACATGGCAATGCACATGCAAACAAGTGCAAACTCAGTTCTTAAATAAAACAAGAAAATATTATTTTTAACTTAAACTAGGCAGTAAGAATGCTCTCTCTGAGCTCTAGCCCAATCACCCTTGATTAGATGGGACCCAGATAGCACTCTCCTCACACAAGGGTACAGAAGAGCCTTCACCAACAAAGGTGGTTTGAAGTTGATGCTCAGACATTACAAAACACACCCAGAAATAGCAAACATGGAACTGGGCAGTGCTACAGCTTAACTAGTACAGTAAAATGTGACAAAAAATAGTTCAGACAATTTAAACAGACAGTGGAATGCAAATACAAATTAAAAGTGCAATACTAGAGCAAAAACGGGCACTTATACTTAGCTGGAAGCAACAGGTGCCTCAGATCTTTCAGTATCTCAGTGAAGAGCTCGTTTTAGTGCTCAGGTGATGCCAAACACTCTAGATTCAGTGAGTCTGAATCTAGCCTCTGCTATAAAATGCAGAAGTACTAGCAATTCAAAGCACATAAAATCACAGTCACAAGAGCAGAAAGTAGTTTATATAATGCAGTAATTTATGCTATAAAATGCAGAAACATTTTCAAAGTGCATTAAATCACAGTCACAACAGCAGAAAGCAGTTTAAATAATGCAGCAATTCACCAGTAATTCCCTGCATAGAGGGGTGTAGGCCACACTCTTACGCCACAAGATTCTAGGCCACAAACCTTCCTAATGTAAAACAATTGGTTTTGGAGCACAAGTGCTTAAGCCAGAACTAAGACTGTTCAGAATAACAAATACAATAGGCCTTCAACCAGCAATTTCCAGCCACAAGGGTGTAGGCTATTGTCTCCTGCCACAAGAGTTTAGACCACAAATCCTCCTAATCTAAAGTAACTGGTTTGGAAAACAAGTGCTTACACCAGAATAAAGACACTTAGAATAACAGGCACAATAAGCCTTCACCAGCAGTTCCCAGCTGAGAATGATGTAGGCCACACTCTCCAGCCACAAGAGTCTGGATCACAATCCTCCTAATGTAATGTAAATGGTTTGGAGCCCAAGTGCTTAAACCAGAACTAAGACACGTTCACAATGAGCCTTCAACCAGCAATTCCTAACTTAGAAGGGTGTAGGCTATACTCTCCGACCACAGGAGCCTAGACCACAACTCTCCCAAAGTAAAGTAACTGATTTGGAGCCCAGGTGCTAAAACCACAACTAAGACACTTACAAAATAACATACACAATGAGCCTTCAACCATCAATTCCCAGTGTAGAAGGGTGCAGGCTATACTCTCCTGCCACAACAGTCTAGACCACAAATCTTCCTAATGTAAAATAATGGGTTTGGAACCCAAGTGCTTAAAACAAAACAATGCCAATTAAAACAACAAGCACAATAGGCCATCACCCAGCAATTCCCAGCGCAGAAGGGCAGAAGCTACCATCTCCTCCCACAAGAGTACAGACCACAAACCTTCTTAATGTAAAATAACAGGCCTGAAGCCCAAGTCCTTTAACCAAAACTAAGACACTAAGAGTAACAATTACAATTTAATGAAGTTACTAACAAGCAGTAATAAATGAAGCAGAATAAATTGAATTAAACGATTTAAGAACAAGCATTAAAAGCAAAATAAAGTCAAAAAGTAGGAAGAGACACAAAAACAATAAAATAAACTGAATAAAGTATTTTTAGTTAAGTAGGAAGGGAGAAAACAGAAGATAATTCAAGAATAAGAAACTAAGGGACACAAATACAGTAAAAGCAGCTGAATATGTTTTTTTTTTTTTTAGTTAAGTAGGAAGGGACAAAACAGAAGATAATTCAAGGTTAAGAAACTAAACCCTCAGGGCAATCAGACAGAATCACAAAGAGCTATTGACCAATAGTTTACACTTAAATAAAATAGAGACCGAAACAGAAGAGACGTAAAGACAAGTACAGTAACCTTGGAACTTAACCCTGAGATATGTTCACAAAACACAGCTATTGCAGAATACTGGTAATAAAACTACAACATAAGAATATCACAGGATTGTTAAATATCACTGAAACAGTTAGAGCAAAGAATATATACATATATATATATATATATATATATATATATATATGTATATATATATATATATATATATATATATATATATGTGTATATATATATATATATATATATATATATATATATATATATATATATATCAGCTTTGTATACTTATATCAGCATTGTATTTCCAAATGGCTTTAGTAGCAGTAACTCTTGTAACCAGCCACAGGTAAAAGCACTAAAGAGTAGAAACTTACAGAATTAATTCCTTCATACCACCAAGATGAATGGATTTTCTAAAGTTAAACCCTCAGGGCAATTAGATGGAATCACAAAGAGCTATTGACCAATATTTCACACTTAAATAAAAATAGAGACTGAAACAGAAGAGAAGTAAAGACAAGTACAGAAACCTTGGAACTTAACCCTGAGGTATGTTCACAAAACACAGCTATTGTAGAATACTGGTAATAAAAATACAACCTAAGAGCAGCACAGGATTGTTAAATATCACTGCAACAAAAATATATATACTTATATCAGTGTTGTATTTCCAAATGGCTTTAGAAGCAGTAATTCTTGTAGCCAGCCACAGGTGAAAGCACAAAAGAGTAATGGCACTGTTAGGGAAAAGGTTTTCTGTATCATGTGTTGTATTAGAGGCAGGTTAGGGTTTGGGTTGCTGTTAGGTTTAGCCCACCGTAGACATTTCTGCTAACCCTTAGCATAACCCTAATCCTACACATTACATTACTAAAACCTATTTCCTAACAATATTTTTCCAAGACAGAACTTGATCTCAGTTTTGCAGCTGCGGTTTACTGAACTATTTTTGTGTGTGTGTTTTGTTATTCACTACTCTTATGAGTCATTTGTGATTCATTTTTTTTTTGTTCAACCATTTGTGATTCTCTGATTTGAGTTTTCTACCTTTTTTGATGTAATCAGCCTAGTATATGAAGTCTGAGCAGAATTCACAGACAGCGCACAGAAAGCAAATAAAATGCCTTCCTGTAGATCACAGACACCAACAAATGAAGGGTGCAGAAATTATATATTACTGTCCACCAGGCTGGGGGGTGGTGAGCAGTATATATGCAAATGAGCAACTCAGCATACATAATAACCTTAATATAAATTAGAGATGGCTGTACTATATAGTACAGCTACCGTATGAAAATGCAATGCAGTACTTAGTTCTGTTTCCTAGTTTATTAGTCTGTCTTGCGATGTTATCATCTTTGTTTTTTTTTTTTGTTTTGTTTTTGGTTTGTTTGTTTTTTTGTCTTAAACATTGTAGCACTTCGTCTAACTTTTGAAATGTCTTATTTATTTTATTCTGGGTTATGGTAAACAGGCTGTACTGAATCAGTTAAGTCTTTCCATTTACCTGAATACCAAAGGAATGAATAAAAATTACTTAACAGTCCAATATTGTATAATGCAAGCAAAAATATGGGAAAATTTATGTTCCACATGTTGTTTAATACTTCAGAGAATAATAGTTTCTGTGCTGTACATCAAGTCTGAATTAATTAAAGGTTTTGCTCTTACCAAACATTGTGTATTTGCACTTTTATTTTATTTTTTGACTGGTTTAGACCTGCTGGGCATGATCTATTTTCAAGGAAGACCCATGACTGATTGATTCTTACAAAGAAATAAACGTCTGCATCCTGCTCTGAATGGAAGCTTTATTAACATTTTGTGAATGTGCAATTTCACTTCTGCTATATTACAAGGAACTCAGAAAAAGTGGGTTTGTTGCCCTTAAAGTTCATGCATGAGGCACATATTTAAGTTTTTTAAGTATGTTTAGGTCTGTACAGGACTCATTTACTTCCTTGAGTTGTATCAAATGACTAGAAGTAGGCATAACACTTCATCAAATTCCTTTTCGTGAAGCTCAGTGCCGTATATGTCATGAGATAATATGTTGCTATGTGACTAATCACTTAATCATCACTGACTAATAGCATCTGAATGATAAATGTATAACTGCGCAGTAGTCACAGAAATGAACCGACACTGCATCTAATGTGCTAGTAATGTTGGATCAATATATAGAATTAGTAAAATTAGACCTCTAATCTGTTTCCATCATCAGCCTATGCCATTTATGAAAAGGTTAATCACTGCAGCTGGCAATCAAATATGCCTGAAGAATGATTCAATTTTTTAACATAAAGTATAATATAATATGCCTGACCAAATGAGGTCAACATATTGAGAATATAATTAATCTGCCCCCATACTGCAGAACTGTCAAAAAGCAGGCAAGTTTGTTACAGCTATGCTGACCTTCATATAATCACATTACTCCAAGAACAAAAGGATACATCAGAAAACAGTAGCCCACACAGGTATCTGTGATCTATACACTTACAAAGGAAACTGATTGTCTAAACACAAGCAAGTATACACTTATACAGACATATGAAAAAAGAAAAAAAACAGCTGTTGTTTCCTCAGTGAGTAGAAAGAAGTCAAGAAAATGTGAAGGAGGGGTATGTGATTTTAATAATATAGATAAAACTGGTTACTTCTGTTACAAACAGTTTAAAAGTAATGAAGCAAAATTAAATTTTACATTTTTTAATTGTTCAGGTTACTTGTGTAAACCTGCAAACAGTATTTTTTAAATCCCTCCCTGGGATCTTGTCCAGTGGTTCCCTTCATTAGTTTTCCAAGAGGCAACATCCAAGCATCTCCAAAGGTGTGAGAGCCCTCTGGCACATTCGTTCCTGTTTTGGGGAGAGCCTGAATAGCCCATTTGTGGCCAGGTATTAAGCGTTAAGTATTAAAGAGCAGGCGAGTAAACCAGTCATGTGGGGATTCTGTATACATAGGAAGCACGTGAGTGTACTGGTCCTGTGGAGGTCCTTGGTCCATTCCAGCTAATCCCAACCTCTTCGTAGCTGACTGACTCACAATGGCTGCCTGGATAGGGACATTAGTTTTGTTAAATAACCAGAATGTGTGTTTTTGAATAGTTACAGAAATAAGTGAATTATATACATACACGTGCACGTTTGTGTAAACAGCTGCATACACTTATCTGGGTATATAATGTGTTCATTGTATTTGTGTAAATTTTCTGGACTATATATAAATATATGTGAAATTATAATTTTGCATATTATTTATACTGATCAGAATGTTTTAAATCAAAAAAGAATTTATGTATTTATTTGTCTGGTTGTTTATTTATTTATGAATGTATTTGTTTATAGTTTAAGTGAACTAGCCCTGAGAACCATTTTAGGTATGGCCCAGCCTAGTGGCACATAAAATTATCAAACTGTAAGCAAAAACCAATTGTAGAATGAGTCATAATGCAACAAACCGGTATAATTGGCAGATAAAGTTAATACCACTAGTGTTTCCAGCTTGCAGCAAGTGGTTTATTTTCTGTTTGATTCTCAGCTGAGGTGTCTTTTGTGTTGAATCTGCATGTCTTCTGTATGCGTATGTGATATTCTCTTGTGCTCCAGTTGCCTTCCAATGACATGTAGTAGGTGAACTAATGGTTTCCCAGTTGTCCATAGATGTGCATGCAATGGTTTAGAGTGTGTGTTCTCCAGCAAACTGGCACCAGTCAAGAAGGAGTTTCAATGCATCGCACCCACTGCCTGCTGGGATAGGAATGGATTTCTCTGTGATACTGTTAAGGATAACGTAATTTACTGGAAAACTGATGGACGTTTTAAACATTCCAATACAGAACATTTATATATCAGCACTTTTTTACAGTCAGGCATACTGAATTGGATATTTCTATACGTGGTCTAGTTATGCATGTAATGCCACTGGACATATAACATAAACATTCCCTTGACTTTCCTGTCACTCAGTCACGTCACTTTATCATTCCTTTGGCAGCCTCTCTAGACTTGTCTAACATTTTGCTAATCACTGTGGATGTTCATCAACGCTTTGTACATAATGTAAACTTTCTTTTATTTCTTTTTTTACTGCATTTTACATTGTAGTCTTAGTATAATTGTTTTTTGTTATATGACTTTTGGTCATCACATTATGGTCTCCTAATTTCTTTGAACATGCACCTGCATGCTCAGGCTACCTTACCTGAATATTATCCCCAGGCTGACACTGAAATTGGATAGTACTGATACGTGCTTAGCAATGTCAACTAATCAAACTGTTCAAAAGTGGAGCCTTATTATCTGCCTTAAAATAAAGCAGTCTCCTGTTAAACTTTTATTTGATTTGGGTATTGGAATATCTGTGATAAAACTGGTTGCTTAATTCTAGTATTCTTGAAGACGTTCAGCCATTCATAAGTTATCTGGTTGACTTGTTGTTTATTGAACTTGACAATGTTTTATATGTTAGGTAAGTCTTGTTTAAAGCTCTTATGTAGAGCATTCATAATCAACAAAGTCTCTTTCTAGAAAAAATTAAAAATAAAAAATAAAATGGCTGCAATCAAAGATCCACAGTCAAAGGTCTGCAAAAACAGTTACCCTATACATGACAGAAGGAAGGATATTTTGAGATCTAGAAGCAGATAAATGCCTTTGCTTTTCAATACTCAAGCTTTCACAGCTTGAATCTTATTTGCTGCCCAAATACCTTAGTCTACTTTATTTAGTGAGATATGTTAAGTTTTATGTTCCTAGAAATGTTTATTGCTTACATGTGTAAAGACAGCCTTGAATATAGCACCATACAAAAGATTCCTTCAATTTTACTAGAACTTTTTAGAACATTTATTCCTCTCCCTAGTCAGACATCACTGATTTTCAGATTTATGACTTACTGAATGCAGTTTTATTTCCTTTCCATTTATCACTGTATTTTGATTAACTAGATGCTGATATCACATCTTATTAGATTCTTACTTCCATATCTAACCTAAACCTAAATAAAGGCTCAAGTCCAAGTGATTCTTTTTACAAACTTTTTTTTTCTTTCAATCTTTTCAAGATTTTGTTACAGATTGTTTGGTATATTCAGTGCTTTCGAATCACTGATATATCAATCATAATCTAAAACCATTTTATTTTAATTCTCTCTCTTTTGATTCTAGTTATTATTGGCTAATCACATGTATGTACTTATGTGTGTATGCATGCATGTATTTATTTATTGACATTTGTTAATCAGGAAAGTCCACTGGGTCAGAAACTCATTTTCAGTGGAGGTCTGGGGAGAAAAGCTCCACAAATATGACATAAACAAATGATCATGCAGGGCTAAAATTTTAACAAAAATACACTTCTTCTTCTGGCTTTTCCCAGATAGGGGTCACCACAGTGGATCACCTGTCCGCTGATGATTGGCAGTGGAGTTTTATGGTGTAGAGTTGCCAGCCCGGCACCCAACCTTCCACCTAGGACCAATTTAGAGTGTCCAATCCACCTACTGCATGTCTTTGGAATGTGGGAGGAAACTGGAGCACCCAGAGGAAACCCACACGACCACAGGGAGGACATGCAGACTCTGCACAGAAGGCACCCCAGCCAGAGATAGAACCGGAGAACCTCTTGCCGTGAGGTGGCAAAGCTAACAGCTGCACCACCGCGGCCGCCCATTTAACAAAAATACACTATATGAGTTAATTTGTAAAACAACATACTGTTGGTAGGTTAATACAAGCACGGTAAAAAGTAATACATAATAAAAATAATATTCAAACTGTATATGGTACATTCATAAAGATGAGAAAAATGGGTGAAAGGAAGAAAGATGCAAGTAGGAGAGGTTGGTAGCTTGCTCTTCATTTTTTCCCTTAGAACTAGTCTATCTTGCAAAATAAGCACTCAATCTTCTTTCTACAGCCCAGCACTTGCTCAAATTTCTCAGTAAAGCACTAACAAAGTTTAGCACTACACTCCCCAATATTATACAGTAAGTAGTACAAGGCTCCCTATTCGTCCACTCCAGACAATCAACAATCAGTTCTGTAAACCATCCAGGCATGTCCAAACAGCAGTTTCAGCTATACTCTCCAGTCCAGTTGGTGAATCTTGGAATCCTGAGGCAATGTTACAATTGCCTTATGTACACAGACAACCCACTCCTCCTTCCAACAAACACAAATATATGTGAGAGATGCAACTATACAGCCAAACTGGAGGCCAGGATCTCGCAACTCAAGACTGGCGCAGCCAGTCAAGAGGTAAAGGAAGACACTCAACCACACAACCAGTCTCACATAGACAAATCGCACCAGCAAACAAGACACACAAACTCACAAAAACATACGTGAAGGCTCTAAATAAAAATCTGCCAAAACAACAGAGACCTGCAAAGCAGACATCCAAGCAACCACTACCACACAACAACATCCACATAACACATACTTCACAAAGTCAGTGTGCCACACAGTCACAGCCCCTAAGGTTAAATAACACACCTAATACACTAGTAATTGGAGACTCTATTGTCAGGCACACTGACGTCCCACTCACCAGACTGAACAAGGAGAAGGTCACTGTAAGCTGCCTGTCGGGTGAAAGGATCTGCCACATAACATAAGCACTTAGGTCACGCCACAGCAGGTACAAGTATGACTCTGTCATTGTCCATGTTGGTGTGAATGACCTGAGATGTACCTCCCTGGACTACATGAAAAGAGACATAGAGGAGCTCTCTGATCACGTAGCCCAGGCCGGTATGACCCTGACCCTGAGTAACATCTTGCCCTCACCAAGAATGATGCCACAGTATAAAGACAAAATGATCAATTTTAACAATTGGCTAAACTATTGGTGTCATTCAAAGGGGATCCAGTATCTGTCAGCCTGGGATGACATGCTCGACAAGCCACGTGCTTCGCCAGGGATGGCTTGCACCTGTCACCCTTGGGCTTTCGAATACTGGCAAAGGCTCTTGCCACCCCCATAGTGCCTTTTTTAGGCAAGGCTCATAAGACAAAACCACCTCCATAGACAATACCAGAAACAAAAAATTAAGGGTAATGCTACTCAATGCCAGAAGTCTAAACCTCAAGATGCATGCACTCGAGGCACTCCTCAGTATGGAGAAAATCGATATCTGTGCAGTAACAGAAACCTGGTTCAAGGCTCCAGAGAGCACCCCAGCATTACCAGGATACAACTCATACCACTCCTTTCGGCCCCAGAACTCAGACCGAAATATTGAAGATGGGGGAGTATCCTTCTTCATCAAGGATACTCACACCTCCAGGTTAGTGTCATTGCATGAGGCAGAGGAGACCATCTATGTGCAACTAACAGTAGCTAAAACTGCTTTTCAGTTTGTAGCCTGCTACAGATCACCCACCCAGACTCAGGACCACCACTCAGCATTCCTGAGAACATTGGAAAATATGAAGGTCTCACCAAACACCATGATATTGGGTGACTTCAACTACCCAAATACCGACTGGGAAAACTATTCAAGCCCCAACTCCTTTTCCCTATGGTTCCTTGAGTTTATAAACTCAAATGCCTTGGAACAACTGGTCACCACTCCCACAAGAGGGGACAACATATTGGACTTGGTCATCACCAACATGGGGGCCAAATGCTCCATACCAGAGGAAAACCCGTCGTTGGTAAGATCAGACCATAAACTAATCACAATAGACATCCATTATCTGACCTCACCCCCAGCAAAGGAAACCACTGTGAAAAATTTCTCAAAAGCAAACTTCACACTCCTCAAGACTGAGGTGGAAAATTTCAAAGCCCCCGAGCATATGGAAAATGCTACCCAAACCGCAAAATCCTATACAATTGCACTCTATGAGCACCTTCAGGAATGCATGGATCGTGTCATCCCAAGTAAAACCAAGACTCATTCCTGTAAAAACAGGAGACCAGTCTGTGGACCCCTGCCATAAATAAGCTATACAACAGAAGGAGGAAACTATTGCATGTAAGGGCAAAATCCCAAAAAGATAGGTCATCCCTGATCAGTACTAGTAAGAAACTTTGATCCCTCATAAAATCATCAAAGGCTATCTTTGAAAGAAAAATCGCCAAAGACTCTAAAGACAATCACAAGGCATTCTTTAGCTACGTCAAGAACCTGGGTGGCAACTCTCAGATATGCTCTGAGCTGGTGCAAAATGGCACAAAATACACTGAACCCACTGACATAGCCAACATCCTGGCAGACAGGTTCAGTGCAAACTTTACCCCCCCCCTTCCCCACCAAAAGAGCCAGTGTCTATCCCAGAAGAATGCAATCCCCCGGACATCACAGACACACAGGTGAAAGCAGCACTCTCCAAAGTAAAAAATACAGCATCAATGGGGCCAGATGGTATCCCGGGCTGTGTCTTACATGAGCTCCAAAACAAACTAAACCCCCACATAAATTCACTGTTCCAACTTAGCCTTACCTCAGGTTATGTACCCGAAGAATGGCGTACAGCAACAGTGATCCCACTCCACAAAGGTGGCACCACAACGGATCCAGGGAACTATCGCCCTATAAGCCTGACTAACCTGGTCTGCAAGGCTATGGAGCACATCATCATGGATCTCATAAACAAAGACATTGGGAACCTCCAAACACTGGACCCTACCCAATTCGGCTTTGTTAAATGCAGATCTTGTCTCTTAAATCTAGTTGACTTCTTTGAAATAGTAACCAAAGCCATAGATATGGGAAAGGTAGTACACACAGCCTACCTGGACCTCACAAAGGCCTTTGACCCAATACCCCACTCTGGCATCATAAACAAGCTTACCAGCTTAAACATTAACCCATGTGTCACAAGATGGGTTGCAAAGTAGCTCAGGGATAGAACTCACATGGTCAGAGTCGCGGGTGCCATGTCCGACTCTAAACCGGTTACAAGTCGCATCCCACAGGGCTCAGTCCTGGGACCCCTCTTGTTTGGTATATACTTCTCTGAAGTACAGGCAAACATGGGAGGACTGTGGCTTACCAAGTTCGCAGATGATTGCAAACTGGGAGCCATAATGGACTCACCGGCTGACATAAGCATCCTCCAGAAGGGCCTTACGGAGACGGATACCTGGTGTCAGAACCATGGCCTCAAGCTAAATGCCAAAAAGTGCATAGTCATCCCCTTTGGGAAAAACAAAGTGCCCACAAACTACCACACAGGAGGTAATCCACTAAGTACAAAAGAAGTAATTAGAGATCTGGGGACCCAAGTAGATAGCAACCTCACCTTTAACAATCACATTGTCAAAGTGGTTAGAAAAACCTTCTATATAGCTCACATAATCACAAAAGGGTTCACATCTAGATCAAGAGAGGTCATTGTGCTCCTCTACTCATCATTCATCAGGCCCATAATTGAGTACAATGCCCCATTTGGGATGTACCTTACCCGACACCTGCAACAGCTGGAGAGACCTCAAAAATACCTCACTAAGAGGATTGTGGGCCTCAAACAGATGCCCTATGCAGCTCGACTAAACAAACTCCAGCTCTACTCAGTTGCCTACCGCCTACTCAGAGGCGATCTCTGCCTGACATACAAGGCCATGTCTAACCCAGAATTGTTGGACATGCTCCACCTCAAGAAAACCAAATCCATCAGAGCTACATGCTCCAGGGATCTAAACCTTAGCACAACAATAAACAGGATATGCTGGAGAGATAGATTCATATCCCAAAGACTTCCCTCGCTCTGGAATAGAATCCCAGTCCATGTTAGGCAGAGCCCCTCGCCGACCCTCTTCAAGAGAAATCTTGATGAGTGGATGGGAAATCGTAAATATACTCCCGGGATCACCTCTATGGCCCTGCTGGACAGAGGCTCAGGAATCTAGATTATAAGGGAGGTGAAAGCCAACACATTCTGACTAGGCTTGTAAATGCCCTGGGGCAGATAGCCTAGTACCTACCTATGAACCTATGAACCTATAAGTTAAGAAGACAATTCCAAGTACACAGGTGAACCCAAAAATGGCAGACTGCTCCAGTTCTTCAAATCTCTTTATTCACAAAGGTATGAGTGCTTTTGCAGCAGTAGCTACACAGATACTCTATACAAAGTACTGGTACATCATCTGCATAGGCACCTACTCTTTAGCTTAGGTTTAATGGGCAGCCTGTCATTCAGCCCATGCCCCTGGTCGCTTCTGAGTCTGATTACCCATTAAACCTCAGCTAAAGAGTAGCGCTTATGCAAATGAAGTAGCAGCACTTTGAATAGACTATCTGTGTAGCTACTGTTTTAAAATGAGTTTATACTCATATTAGATATATTGTTTTTATTCATTTTATATGCTTTTTAGTTAGTGTGCATAATGCTATGTATAGTTATGTTCCCTTTTAGAGTTAAGTGAAATGTATCATGTGATTTGTTTATTAGAGTATTTAATGCAGTCTTTTTTATTCTTGTTTGTATCTGATGAAGCAGTATAACCTGTGAAAGCGCTCATACCTTTGTGAATAAAGAGATTTGAAGAACTGGAGCAGTCTGCCATTTTTGAGTTCACCTGTGTACTTGGAATTGTTTGCTTGTTTATTTTATGTGAGCCTGAAACTTGGAGAATCGTGGTGGTTTGTGTTTTTTATTATAAGTTAAGGAGAGATAAGAAAATGGGGGGATGGGGTGAAAAAAGAGGTATAGAGAAATGAAAGAGGTATCATAGTAGCAGAATGATGTTAAGATGTATAAGATAAAGACGAGAAAAATGATCAAAAGAATAAGAAGATTTATAGGTTCATTTATGGTGGTCTCAAGTTTTGGGTACAGGGACAGATGTGATTTTTGAGACAGTATTTCTTTAGAGATATTTTGAATGTCTTTAATGAGTCTAGGAGGGTGATTTTTGGGAAAGGGGCATTCCAAATCCTAGCTGTGGCATAGGAGTAGAGGCTGTGTCCAGCTCTTTTATTAGGTTTCTCAACTGTTACAAGTTGTTTGTTAGTAGATCATAAATTTCATAATGGAATATAGGATCATAGGATGTTTTGAAGGGAAGGACAGCTATTTGGAGAGTAAATTAGTTTATGAGCTAGAGGTAGGTGTGTGGAGTCTGGAAAGTGTTGGAACTCTAGCCAGTTAAGTTCTTTAAGAGCTAGACAGTGATGAGACCGATATGGTAGGTCCATTGCAAATTTGGCAGTTTTGTGGCAGCATGCTTGGAGTTTGTTTTTAAGAGATTGGTGCAAGTTGTTAAAGATGGAGGGCACCATAGAGAAGGGATGGGAGCAGAAGCCTATTAGCAAGTGTCTCCTTAGTAGGTTTATCCATGTACAGTTTGTGTTGATATAGTTTGCCAAGTTTAAAGTGATTTTTCTTTAACTGCATTAAGTATGTGCTGTTCGTAGGACAATCTGCTGTCTATGGTAATCCCCTAGTAATTTAGCATGAGTTACTATTTCTATTTTTGTCTTGATTTTGGAGTAGATGGTAAAGTCTTGTGCTATTGGCTTGGTGGAGAATAGCATAATCTTGGTTTTCTTTGTATTAAGTAGAAGTTGTGCATTGCTTAACTATGTTTCAATTGACGTAAAGGCATTTTGAGTCAAGGTTTGAAGATAATAGATATTATTAGAGTATGTGATGGTGGAGTCATCTGTGTACTGGACAAGTGTGCTTTGAAGAAAGGCAGTATGGACTTTATTTATGAAAATATTGAAGAGTAATGGCCCTAACATGGACCCTTGGGGAACTCCTGTTTTATTGTCTCGATATTCAAATGTGCTGCCTTGCCATCTAACACTCTGCTGTCTGTGTGCTAAGTAGATTGAGAACCATTTAAGGGTGGGGTGGGATCATCCAATAGTTGCTTGTTGTAGAAGTAACTTAGAAGGAGACTCTGTGTCAAAAGCATTTGATAGGTCCAACAGAAGTACTGATGTTATTTGGCCAGAGTCAAGGGCTTTGTTCACAGTGTCTGTGAATGAAAAGAGGGCAGTGGTGGTAATATGAGCTGGACAGAAGCTGTGTTGAGTTGGTGTAAGGAGGTTGTTATCAGTTAGATGTTTCATTAGTTGTATGTGAATGCATTTCTCTAAAAGTTTAGATAGGGGAAAGAGTATAGATATGGGTCGGTAGTTAGAGAGGGGGTGAGTGTGGCCACCTTTGTGGAGAGGAATTAAAATTAATTTCTTTCATAAAGTAGAAAATTAATTTCTTTGAAAGATCTATTAATGAGGATGTTAACAGGGTAAGATATTGCGTTGGCTGCAAGTTTTCGGTACATAGAGGGAAGGTTTTCGGCAGATAGTGAGCAGGGTTTCAGCTTTTTAAGAAATTTGTACACAAGTGAGGTGGAAACTGTATTAACAGAGAGAGAGAAAGAACTGGTTGTAGGAGGGTTAGTTTGAGCCAAGTGTATTCAATCTAGATTTTCAGGGGTGCAGGAGAGAGTGTTAGATAGAGGCTGATTTATTAGGCTGAGAATATTATTGATGAAGTTGGAGTTGAAAAGATGAGCAATGTTGTCTGTTTTTTTTGTCTGGGGACCAGTGAGGCATTATGGCAGGTTCCAGGGTTAAGGAGTGAGGAGACGAACTTCCAGAATTTCTGTGGGTTATTTGATTGGTTATGTAATTGCTGTGAAAAACAGTTTTAATCTGCAATTACTTGTTTTTTGGCTAAATGTCATAGTTGATTATATTTGAGATGGGTGGTTTCATTTTTATTTTTGTGCCAGTCTTTCCAGGGACAGTTTCTAGAGAGTAAGAGATGCTTGGTGGCTTTAGATAACCAGGGTGCATGATTTTGCTTAACCCTCTTGATTCGGATAGGAGGTAGACTGTTAGGGGTATATAGAAAGACTGTTAAAAAGGCTTACAGCCGCTTCCAGAGGTAATGTTTTTAGAGGTGTCCAGTTTGTGGATTTTAGTATATTAGTGAAAATATGTTGATTGAAATTAGCTAGATTTCTAGTTGTTTTATAGGTATAGGTTTTTTATCATGGGTTTGGGCTCTATAGGTGTAAACTGGTAGGTGATCACTTAAGATAATGGGCAGGATACCAGTATCTTTATATTTGTGAGGGTCTGTGACTAGGATCCAGTCTAAGGTTGAGCTTCGCTGGTTATGTGTTCGTGAGGGGCTGGTATTTAGTTGGGTATATCCGTGATGGTTGATACTATGTAAGGGGGAATCACAGATCAGGTTATTCCAGTCAATATTAGCATCACCTAGAATAATGGTTTTGTTGGGAAGGTTTTGGGTGGTCCAAGCGAGAAGGTCTTCTAATATAGGTATGTATTTATTAATGTTTCTATATTTTAACTGGGATAGTGTGCTTATGCATACTGTCCTTTTTCAGATTCAGCCCAGAAACAGAGTCTGGTTAAGGAACTTGCTCAAAGTCACATAGTAGGTAAATGAGGACAGAGGGAATACAGGAAGCAACCAGTTAGTCAAAGTCAAGTCAAAGTAAACTTTATTGTCATTCAGATATCACACAAGTGCAAAAACTGAATGAAATTCCGTATCTCCCGACTCAATGTGCAGACAACATATAGACTATTTTCACATGTAACACCTGGCTATTACATCACAGACATGCAGGTAGACAGACTAATATTGCACATAATTAGAAACACATTTTAACACTTTTTGAACTTAACACTTGCATGAGACTTTAGTATAGTACAGTAGAGTTTTAGTATTTAGTAAAGCTAATGATTAGCTTTTAATGTTAATCATCTACATTAACTGTCAGAATATTATTAAACATTATAGGAAAATACTCATTGCAGTGTTGGCAAAAAATAATGAAACTGGTTATACCTTATACAGCATCTCCTTTTCAATCTGGTTTTATTCACAGTAGAGAAACTCAAGACCGTCTAAAGGGATGGGGGGTAGTATAATGGTTAAGGTGTTAACTTCACAGACGCAATGTACAAGATTTCATTACCACCTTTAGAAGGGAAATTGACAAGGCTTAAAATGTCCCATAAGGGCAATTAGCCTAGTAATGCACTTACCCTAAAAGCTTAGCCTAGTAATGCACTTACACTGAAAACTTACTTTTACTGGACTGCAAAATGAACAGTCCCTTTTTTACTTTCTCTTTTGATGATCCTAAACCTTTTAACCTTATTGGTAATATTTTTTTTTTCTTTACACTTTTGAACAGTTTTAGCTTCCCTTCATCCTTTTCAAACAGTGTAGAACTTTTGCCTTATATTGTCTCCACTATCAGAATCTCTTCCAACTCTATTAAGATTAAGGCTGAGGTACAAGGCAATGATGCATTCTAGTTCCTTACTTGTTTAATTTCTATATTGAACATTTGCTTAAATATCATTTACATAAATCTTCTTTAAATATATAACTTTCTAGTTTGGGTTACTGCATTACATTCTCTAAAACTGAGTCATCTCATATTTTAACTCTGATTGTAATCATAATTTAATTAAATATAAGTTTTCACACTTTTAAAATAGCCTTATTTTAATTTCTCATATCTGTCACATATTAAGTTTGTCAATTATTTCAGATTTTTGGGTTTAGTTTACTCTAACTCTCCAAAGTCGTCGTTTCAGGAAACCATTTATTAAGTTTGGAAAAAAATATGAAAAATATGGGTTATATTAAATACTTGGTTTTACAAAACTTTTCTTAAAAGTGAGTGAATTCTTAATAGAATTTTTTTCATACTAACCCATGTTTTCACTTAATTCCTAATGCTTTCTTTCTCTGCTTACATAAAATGTGTCCAGATTTTGCTCAAATTTTATGGACTACTAGATTCTGCAGGGTTTCCTATGACACTCAATGTATCCTAAACAGTATGAAGTCTAATAATCTCGAGTTTTTATATCTACAGTAGGTCTGCATATCGCTGAAGCACAAATATCATTTGGCACCTGGTGTTTCTCTTATTTCTTTTATTTTCCTAAGTTCATATGAGCTCCATTGAAATTGCCACCAGCACTTAATCACTAGTTTTAATGATTTCATAAGTGGAGTTCTATTGCAGGGCACAATTCAAGATTACTTTATACTGAAACACTTACCCACAACCTTAATTTCCTTTTGAAT
>NC_056729.1:1785725657-1785773157 GCF_019279795.1 Protopterus annectens
TTCTGTGTGGCGACATGCGTGAACGGACGTTCCATCATTGAAGGTTGTGCGTTAGGCCTGGCAAGCCAGCACGTAAAACTCTACTGCCAATCATTAGCGGACCGGAGTTCCGCTGTGGCGACCCCTAACCGGGAAAAGCCGAAAGACACAAACAAACAAATTAAAGAGAGAAACAATAACTCTGGGATAAGCTTAAATAAGCTGAAGGGTGGACATTTCCTTTAAATAACAAAATATTGCCAGTGCCTAACAAATCTGCACATTACCCTGTTAAATGGATAAAGTGTCATTATAAAGGTGCTTGGATATGGTATCCTTCTAGTTGCCTTTAGGACATACTCAATCGTCTTGGTCTGCTCTCACCTTCAGTAGAAGGATGCCCCATGAATTTAAAGCTACATTTGTATAAAAAGATGCTTTCGAGATCAGGCTGAGTCTGCTTCCCTAGGTTTTCATACATTCTTTCTTATTCTTGCACAATTATCTTTCAAAAGGATATGATGCTGTTGTGCTTGACTGTTTCTATCATGTCTACCTTCCCATTCCTTTCCTCAAGGTATAGTTTTTTTGTTGTTATATTCTGTCTCTCTTTCTTAGCACAGTTGTTTGTGCAAGATTCTAAACTGCTTTTCTAAACATCTTCTTCGTACAAACTTGTCAACCTCTGCAAAAATGCCATTTCAAGAAAAACAGAGTCTTTGGGGCAAGAACTTTTCAGAGGAATCATATAATATGTAGACTTGTGCTCTAAATCTGTGCATACCAAGCATAATAGCCTTGTAGACACAAGGGACAGGGTTTGAGTCTAACTTCTGGTTGTTGGCTAGGCTTAAAATAGCCCTTCATGGCAGTTAGCCTTGTATCCGCCTATGAATACCGTACACACATGCACATACACATGGTTTTCCTTATACAAATTCATTTGGGAGCTATGCACTGCAATGCCCTCAACACTACAAAAGTTCCAATGAAGGTTTCTACAGAAAAGCCCTATACATGGCAAGTACAGCTTCCTTAAATCAGGGTCAGCTGAATAGTTTGCTTTAGTTTTACTATTTATCAGTCTTTTGTTGGAGTTTGCGTTGCTGCTGTTCATGATAAAAAGGATTATGACTGTTTTCTGTGATCATAACCAGCTTATTACGTGTTTGAAACATGGATGTCAGGAAATCCACCTCGAAAACAAAACTCAGGAGGTGACTCTTGCTATCCATATCAATAACACATAAAGCTGGCTATGATCAGAGACGCATTTATAATTATTTGTAGTGCATGGAGATTTATCTTCTGTATATATATATTACCAGTTACAGTTAAAATAAGTGCAGGAGCATGACATCTTTCACAGTTCTTCAAAGCCTTTGAAAGCCAGTAAAGCACTTAGCACTGTCAGATAGGCAGTGTCAGAAATTGTGTCCCTGTTTAGAACTAACAGTGACAGCACTTTGTTAACTATTATTTCTGTATGTGCAGTAAAAGTCAAATTCTAATCAAGTGTATCCCTCTCAACTGTCCAGATTTTTGCCTCATATTTTTGGTCTGTTCCTCATAAAATTCTGTTTTTTCTGGCAAATCATTGCCAAATCTTTAAGGATTAAAGTAAAAAAATAATGACAAGCATTCACGTTTCAGGCTTCATACTCTCCAGAAAATTCATGCTAAGGCAAATCCTGTTATTCTGTCAATGTTCTACATTTGTAAGAGCAATATTTACAAATTGCCCTTATTTTGGGCCTTTGTCCCCCCATTGTTTATGACTTTGTCCAGATTTCTTGCCCTAAGAGGTAGAGAGATATGATCAGGTGCCATGTCCTAAGTATCTCTAAAATACGGTAACAGGCAAAGATGAGCAAGCCATTTGTGTCTGTGATGGTGATGTGAAGTGATGTGATGTTAGTAGCCTTTTAGAGGCATTGAAGGGTACCAGATCTCAAACAGTTAGCCTTTGACATATTTATATAGTTAGTTGGCAGTTAACCAGTTCCACAAAAATGTGAAAATCTCTTGTAGTTATTAAACTACTGAGTTGGTTACTTGCCAGCTTTTGTAATGACTGTGTCATCTGTGCAAAACAGGCAATTAAAATGAGAAAGGTCCCATGATATAACATTGAAGAAACAGTGAGAAAGAAATGGGCCTAACATTAAAGCTTGGGGAACACCCTTGGATAATTTGCCCGTTTCAGATTGTATGTTGGCATCCGTGACCCTGAAAGTTCTGTGAGATAATTGTTAAATCAAAGAATTACTTCATTTTGAAAAAAAACAAAAAAAAACAAGATGATCATTTTCAAGTAAAATTTTATGATCTCTAGTGTTAAAGGCCCATTTCATAGCAAGGAAAATAATACTACAGCATACACAGCAGTCAGTATACTTCTTAGGTTATGAATGTTATACTGGGCAACGTTCTTTATGAGTTGTTCTAACTGATTTTTTTGAAAAATGTTGTCGGGGGCATAAATTAACAATAAGGTGCAAGTCAGATGCAGCTGAGAGGTGAGACCATCAGGTAGCCTAATGCTTAAAACTGTATGGATGGAGTATGTAATAAGCATAAAACTGTAAAGGATACAGACTTTCAAGAATGTTTGCAGTTGCCATTAATTTTGTCTTTTTCTTGGGATTTACTATACTTTCTGTCTTTTGTCCATAACAGTCTTGATAATGAAAAGGTAACAATTTCTCATATGGACAAAAGTTCTGAACTCCTGATGCTAGTCCTACACAGACAAATTCTTTTGTCATTGACATTTCTACGTGGCTCCAAATATATGCCTTTGGAAAGCTGGCCAGCTATCTTTGTGTCCAGAGGGTAAAAGAACTTTAACCACAAGGCAGAGTACATGCAACACAATGCACACAATGCCAAAAGAGCCCTCAGATCTACAAGTCCACTATCCAGGCAGTGGGACATTTGCTCCTATGTATGAGGACAATGACATTTGTAACTATATCCAGTACCAAAGCTTCCTGGGTCAGAAATTGGCTTTGTAGTCCTTTCCTCATAACTGCAGCTGTTTGTTTAGAAAACATGGAGGGGGGACATTAGGCTGTCAGCAAGTCATCGTCTGATGGTGAACTGGGTCAGATAGCTGAAGATGTGACGGGAGAGGCCCATGAAATCCAAACATGTAGTGCACAGGGCCTAAAGATGTCTAGCCAATGTTTATTTATAAGTAAACACAATTCAGTAATACTTTCCGTAAACCTCCTAAGAACAAGGGATTTCTGCTGAAAATGACAGTGATGAACAAAATTGCATTATGAGCCAGCCCTGATAATACTCAACAATTCCTTGACTTCATCAGTTCTAATGCACTAGACCAGCTTGTCTCATTCCCACAAGGGGAGATAACATTCTGGACTTGGTTCTCACCAACATGGGCAACCACTGCACCACTCCCATAGTATGTTCTTCCCTGATGAGATCAGATCATCAGACTGTCTCATTCTAAGTTTCTATCCCACCCACCCCCACCCCCAGCTGTAATCAGGCTAAAAACCTTCTCAAAAGCTGACTACAACCTCCTAAGGGAGGGTATCTGTGGCTTCACACCACTGCCCCCCTCACAGGATGCAGACAGCTATGCTGAACAGTACACCAATGCAGTATACAATCATCTATACAACTGCATAGACTCAGCCATACCCAACAGAACTAAAACTTGCACCCCAAGGAAACACAAACCTGATTGGTGGACATCCTCTATCAACAGGCTTTACAACAAAAGGAAGAAACTGCTGTCCAAGGGTAAAAAGGAACAAATTAAATTTCAAATTAGAAAAACTCCCTCTTTAGCCGCAACAAGCAAATGAGATCACTAGTGAAATCCTCCAAAGCCAATAATGAATCAAAACTAGCCTCTGAAATAAAGGGAAACCACAAAGCCTTCTTCAGTTTCATCAGGAACCTCCATGGCAAAGTCCAAGTTTGTTCTGAATTAATACTTAACAGTATCACTTACACTGATCCTGTTGACTTAGCCAACCTGCCAGCAGATAGGTTCAGTGCAAACTTCACCATCCTGCCCCCAAAAAGGCCCTTTCGACATCCCCGATACTTGTCCTGCACCTCACATCTCCATAGATCAAGTGTTAAAGGCCCATTCCAAGGTAAGAAACATAGATTCCATGGGACCTGATAGTATCCCAAGCTGTATTCTGCACCATCTCCAGCAAGAACTGGCTTCACCATTGAGCTCCCTATTCAACCACAGCCCAAGTACAGGCTTCATTCCAGCAGAGTGGAGAACTGCCATTGTCATCCCATTGTACAAAGGTGGTGCCACTACTGACCATGGAAACTATCACCCCATTAGCTTGACAAGTCTTATCTGTAAAGCCATGGAGTGTATTATTATAGATCTCATAAATAAGGAAATAGGCAATCTCCAAGCACTTGACCCTACCCAGTTTAGATTCGTCAAGGGCAGATCTTGTCTGTTAAACCTGGTTGACTTTTTTGAGACTGTCACCAAGGCCTGATGAGGCAAAGTAAGTACATGCAGCTTACCTTGACTTGGCCAAGGCCTGTGACACAATCCCCAACTATGGCATCATCAAAAAGCTAACACAACTTGGCATAAATTCCTATCTCATCAGGTGGCTGGCCATCTGGCTCACCAACATGACCCTCAAGGTCAAAATAGGTCCTTCCACCTCTGATAGCAGACCTTTCACTAGTGGAGTTCCCCAGGGATCTGTCCTGGGAACCCTACTGTTTGGCATCTACTTCTCAGAGGTCCAGGCAAAGACAAAAGGCCAGTGGCTGACCAAGTTTGTGGATGACTGTAAGTTGGGTGCCGTCATTGACTCCCCTAATGTTGTTAACATACTGCAGGAGGGTCTCACAGCAACTAATGACTGGTGCCAATGTCACGGCTTCAACTAAATTAAAAAAAAAAGTGCATCATCACACCATTTGGCAAAAACACGGCTCCTACTGATTATCACATCAACGGCAACCCCTAAACACACAACCTGTGGTGAGAGACCTGGGTACTCAGGTTGATAACAATCTCACATTCGACCGTCATGTAGCGGCAATGGTCAGAAAAGCATTTTACTTGGTTCACTTCATAAGTAAAGGGATTGCATCTAGAAAAAAGGAGGTAATTACCTCTCTGTACTCCTTCCTCATTAGAGCAGTAATTGAGTATAACACCCCATTTGGTATGTACCTCTCCAAATATCTGCATCAACTAGAAAGGCCACAGAAATACCTCAGAAAGAGAACCCATGGCCTGCAACACCTGTCCTATGAAAACAGGCAGAAATCATTATCACTCTACTCGGTATCATACAGATTGCTCAGAGGTGATCTGTGATCCGCCTACATGGCAGTCTCAGGCCCTGCCCTACTAGAGATGCTCCATATCAGTAAGTCTAACTCCCTGTGGATTACCCACTTGAAAGGCCTGACTCTAATATGCAACATGAACAAAATCTGCTGGAGAGACAGGTTTATCTTCCAGAGGCTGCCTTGTCTCTGGAATAGACTTCCCATACATGTCAAACAGAGTACCCTGCTGACTCTCTCAAGCACAACCTTGATGAGTGGATGGGAAGCCACAAATTTGTCCCAGGGGTTCTACCTGTTTCCCTCACTGACAGGGTGACAGGTGCTGACTGAGGTTTCTTTTTGGGGATAAACTCTTGGCTAGGCTTGTAAGGGTCCCAGGACCATTAGGCTAATAACCTCCTATGATCCTATTAGAGTATGTTAATAAGGTATAACTCACAGAGGCCTGAGAGTGGACATGTACAATTAAAGTACTTTAAGCTAATACAGTTAAATGCATTTCACCCATATCCAAACAACTTCAGTGGAAGGTTGCGAAGCTTGGCAGTGGGCAGCACATTGTAGGAGTTCCCCTTCCAGTCAAATGTAGGTATATGACAGAAAGCCATACAGGTTTTCATACCTCTTGGAATCAGTTTTTCGATTATTAGAACCTTTTCCTTTTTCTGATGTCCTTTGAAAATCTCCTCTGGTAATGATATCAGATTGGTTCTTTGAAATGTCAGAAACTTTTTTTTAGATTTAGTCACTTAAATGTGTACAGTCTCCATTTGGCTGACAAGACACACACATATATTAAACTTGGGGAGTTAATATTACATGCTGGGCTGCAGAGATCTCTTTGCAATCATTTTGTATTGTGTTTGACGTGTACAGGACTGAAAAGTACAGCTGAGAGAAAAGAGGACTTGAAGTGATTGACTTTTCAGGCACAAGTGGAAAGAGGCATACTTCACTGATCATATAACCTTTCTTTATTCACAGGTCTTTTTATGGAGTAAGCAATATCCTGAAGGTCTCTGGTAGCTGATTTTGTTAATGTCAACAATAGTCACAAGATTTGAAATCTTTGTTTCAGTCTCCTCCAGTGACTCTGTTCTCTTTAGCTATGATGGTTGAGTTTATATTGGCAAAAAGTCACTATGGGAGAGAGTTCCCTTTTAGTAAGGTCAAAGGGCATGTTTAATGTAATAGGTGACTGGCCAAAATTACTGTTAGAATACTAAAGTAAGGGGATCGTGGCCCAAGCCTCCATGGGGGAAAGACTATCACAGTTTATCTTCAGTCTCTGATTTTTGAAGTTCTGGATGAAAGTCTAATTTTCAGTGGTAGATGGTCAGGGGATCACAACTTTGTATTTCTTGAAAGCATTCTTCTCATTGGAATAATATATTGTGGACCATGGTATAGGTTACCAGTTACAGGCCAGATATAACTTGCTTTTTAGCACTTTAAAATTAAATGAAAGCTATAATTGTCAGTCTATCAGAGAAATACAGTCTTTTTATATTCTCTCAGCAAACAATTTGTAATAAAGAAGCATGCTACCAAAGGAGCCATATATGTTGCCATAGGCATATGCACTGTTTTTAAAATGGCAAAAACAGGACTTAATGTCAGTTAGCATAGAGGCTTAACATTATCAGATATTAGGAAGGTTCATTCTATAGTTTCTCTCAGCTACCATTATTTGTTAACCTGGGTAAAGCACTGATCCCCATGGGCCTTTTCTAAACTCCTCCTGGAGCACTGTCTGGTAAAGTGATTTGTTCAGAATCACAGTAAACAAATGGAGACTGAGCGAATTGAACCTTGGACCACAGGAAAAAAAATTATTAAATTTCATACATTTAATCCTCTACACTATCTGACATGTACTTTTATTTATTTTATTTTATTTAACATTTGTTAACCGGGAAAGTCTGACTTGGAACAAAGTCAATTTTCAGCAAAGGCCCAGGGAGAAACACTCCAGTTGCATGTCTTTCTAACTTAACCAGACAGTGCTCCTGTGGTACAGTTGAAGAAGGCTCCTCTGAACCAGTCCACTTCCACAGGAAGCAAATATTGACTAATAAATAAATAAATAGGATACAAGGGAATTTATTAGATACAATACAAACTAGGTAGCAATGCATTTTAAAGAGACAAGTATATATGGTTTTAAGTTATAATCTTAGTTACCAAAATGCTTTTGTGTGACTTTGATATTAGAGTATGACCAAAGTTATGTGAAGGCAGTTAAATCTGAATGCACAGAGCTCACCTGGGCTAAATATACTGAGGAAAATTAAATTCTCTTTAACAAGCCGGTAACTAATTTTACATTTGGGTTAAATGTTGCAGTTTCACAGTTATAAATAATAAATATGCATTGTAAAATACATTTTTGTGGTATTAAGTCCTGTCACACCACTCCTTTATGCACTGCTGTGACTCAGATTCAAACCAAGGTTGCTGCAGCCACAACACAGAGTACCAACAACTATATGATCACAGCAAACTACCTGGATAAAAAGCCAGTTAGGTCCACAGGACACACAGTCCCTTCTCAGGGGTGACTGACGAGCAATGTCTGGTTAAGGTCAAACAATAGAGAAATAAGGGTTGAGGGAATCAAACCCTGTACCACAGACTTAACATTCTGCCAGACAACTCCCAGCAGTGTAAAGATTATGCAATCAGTCTGCAAACTATTACAAGTCTAGCCAATAAGCAGACAGTGGCCACAGGTCAGAATCAAACCCTGCACCTTGTGTGAGGTGAAGACATTAGTAAGTTACACAAACTCCATCCTTTCAATGAAACCTAAGAGCAGTGTTTTAGTCTTAGCTATTACATTCCTGCTTTCCATGCTCATTTATCTTTACTTTTCTAATAACATGAGGAAATTGTTCTTTACAGCACTATCCAAAATACCATACAATGGTAATGGCAAAATGTGGATCTTGAATATAAGTTTGTTGACTTGTACTGCATGACAAAATGTTAAAATTAACTATATGACAATGTTGTTCAGGCATACTATCAAGTTCATCCTGTTTCTGCATTTTTTTTTTGGGGAGGGGGTGTTAAGAAAAAGCCATTATTTTGAGTATGGAGGTATGTGGGAGGTAGGACCATTGCAGTATAGTTTTGTGCTGAGACGCATTTCATTTTACTGTTAAACACCTTATGTTAAAATCATGATATAAATAGTTGTTTTCCTTTAAAATGAACCCTGTTCTTTACACTGAAAATAATTCTAAACAGTGACAGACTAACTGTATTGCATGCAAAAGAAAAATTGCGTATGAAGCAGGAAAATATAGCTACAAAGATATTCCAGGTTCTGAAATAACACAGTCTAAGTAAACTTTGTTTCTGTTTGAAATTTGATAAGAATATTTACTCCATTACTAATTAACCTGAAACATTATTTTACTAAGCAGCACCATGTAGCACTAAAAAAATACACTGTGTGATTTTTAGAACTTATTATATTTTTAACAGAATATCCATTTTTTTTTGTCTGTTCTGAATATGCCCCCTGTATGGTTTGTACAGGTTTACAAGCCCACTACAAACAAACACAACATAATTACTCAGCTGAAAAATTATTCTCTTTAGTAATTATTGTATCATTTTACACACTTACTCTGGCATTCAGAAACATTCCTAACACAAATGCAGAATGCTTACCGCAGATAAGGCTCACAGCTCAGTAAGGGCCAAGGTTAATTATCAATTAATTAGATACAAATTCAAAGCTCAAAGCACTTCCAATTAAAAAAAAAAACAGGGAACTGTGATGAAGAAGAAAATGCCACAATTGTGGCTAGAACCAAAGCAAGGAAAATAGACAAGCTTGTAGTGAATATGAGCCTAAGCACATGACCATGCAGTATGTTGCCTAACTATGGGAAAGCAAGCAAGCCACACTAAAGGGCCTATAGCAATATTTAAATATGTATTTTGACCATACAAATGGGGGGGTGTTATATGTCTTTATAGTGCAGCAGGAAGACTTTGTGGCTGTTAGCCTAGCATAATCTATGAAAGTCTAAACAACGGGAAACTAGGCAAAGGCGGTGCAGAACTTCCCCTACTCTTTTAGACAGATGCTCTGGGATCTTTTCATCCACCTGAGTTATCACCAACTGAAGCAGATTGGACTTTAGTTTAGTATCTCATCTGAAATAAGACATACTCAGGGATGAGGCATCACTCTGAAGTAAGGCACACTCAGGAGTGTGGTACCACTCTGAAGGAAGGCACACTCAGGAGTGTGGCACCACTCTGAACTAAGGCATACTCAGGAATATGGCACCACTCTGAAGTAAGGCACACTCAGGAGTGTGGTACCTCTCTGAAGTAAGGCACACTCAGGAGTGTGGCACCACTCTGAAGTAAGGCACACTCAGGAGAATGGCACCACTCTGAGGTAAGGCACACTTAGGAGTGTGGCAACACTCTCAAATAAGGCACATTCAGGAGTGTGGTACCATTCTAAAATAAGGCACACTTAGGAGTGTATTACAATTCTGAAGGAAAACATACTCAGGAGTTTGGCACCACTCTGAAGTAAGGCACACTCAGGAGTGTGGCACAACTCTGAAGTAAGACACACTCAAGAATATGGCACCACTCTGAAGTAAGGCACTCTTAGGAATATGGCACCACTCTGAACTAAGGCACACTCAGGAATATGGCACCACTCTGAAGTAAGACACACTCAGGAATTTGGTACTACTCTAAAGTAAGGCAAACTCAGAAGTGTGGCATGACTCTGAGGTAAGGCACATTCAGGGATGTGGCACAACTGAAGTAAGACACACTGAGGAATATGGCAACACTCTGAAGTAAAACACACTCAGGAGTGTGGCACTGCTCTGAATTAAGGCACATTCAGGAGTGTGGTACCTCTCTGAAGTAAGACACAGTCAGGAATATGGCACCACTCTGAAGTAAGGCACGCTCAGGAGTGTGGCACCACTCTGAATAAGGCACACTCAGGAATATGGCACCACTCTGAAGTAAGGCACACTCAGGAATAAGGCACCACTCTGAAGTAAGGCACTCTCGGGAATATGGCACCACTCTGAAGTAAGGCACACTCAGGAGTTTGGTACTACTCTGTAGTAAGGCACACTCAGGAGTGTGGCACCACTCCGAGGTAAGGCACACTCAGGGGTTTGGCACCACTCTGAAGTAAGGCACACTCAGGAATATGGCACCACTCTGAAGTAAGACATACCCAGGAGTGTGGAACCACTCTGAACTAAGGCACACTCAGGAGTATGGCACCACTCTGAACTAAGGCACACTCAGGAATATGGCACCACTCTGAAGTAAGGCACACTCAGGAATGTGGCACCACTATGAAGTAAGGCACATTCAGGAGTGTGGTACCTCTCTGAAGTAAGACTCACTCAGGAATATGGCACCACTCTAAAGGAAGGCACACTCAGGGGTGTGGCACCACTCTGAAGTAAGGCACACTCAGGAATATGGCACCACTCTGAAGTAAGGCACACTCAAGAGTGTGGTACTACTCTGAAGTAAGACGCACTCAGGACTATGGCACCACTCTGAAGTAAGGCACACTTAGGAGTGTGACACCACTCTTAACTGAAGTAAGACACACTCAGGAATGTGGCACCACTCTGAAGTAAAGCACACTCAGGAGTGTGGCACCATTCTGAGGTAAGCCACACTTAGCAGTGCGGCATCACTCTGAAATAAGGCACACTCAGGAGAGTGAAACCTCTCTGAAGTGAGGCACACTCAGGAATGTGGCACCACTCTGAAGTAAGAAAAACTCAGGAATATGGCACCACTCTAAAATAAGGCACACTCAGGAGTGTGGTACTACACTGAAGTAAGGCACACTCAGGAGTGTGGTACCACTCTGAAGTAAGGCACACTCAGTTGTGGGGCACCACTCTGAAGTACGGCACTCTCGGGAATGTGGTATTACTATGAAGTAAGTCACACTCAGGAGAGTGGCACCACTCTGAGGTAAGGCACACTTAGGAGTGTGGCACCTCTCTGAAGTAAGGCACATTCAGGAATGTGGTACTATTCTAAAATAAGGCACACTCAGGAGTGTATTACAATTCTGAAGGAAAACGCACTCAGGAGTTTGGCACCACTCTGAAGTAAGGCACACTCAGGAGTGTGGCACAACTCTGAAGTAAGACACACTCAGGAATATGGCACCACTCTGAACTAAGGCACACTCAGGAATATGGCACCACTCTGAAGTAAGACACACTCAGGAATTTGGTACTACTCTAAAGTAAGGCAAACTCAGAAGTGTGGCATGATTCTGAGGTAAGGCACATTCAGGGGTGTGGCACAACTGAAGTAAGACACACTGAGGAATATGGCAACACTCTGAAGTAAAACACACTCAGGAGTGTGGCACTGCTCTGAATTAAGGTACATTCAGGAGTGTGGTACCTCTCTGAAGTAAGACACAGTCAGGAATATGGCACCACTCTGAAGTAAGGCACGCTCAGGAGTGTGGCACCACTCTGAATAAGGCACACTCAGGAATATGGCACCACTCTGAAGTAAGGCACACTCAGGAATAAGGCACCACTCTGAAGTAAGGCACTCTCAGGAATATGGCACCACTCTGAAGTAAGGCACACTCAGGAGTTTGGTACTACTCTGTAGTAAGGCACACTCAGGAGTGTGGCACCACTCCGAGGTAAGGCACACTCAGGGGGTTGGCACCACTCTGAAGTAAGGCACACTCAGGAATATGGCACCACTCTGTAGTAAGACATACCCAGGAGTGTGGAACCACTCTGAACTAAGGCACACTCAGGAGTATGGCACCACTCTGAACTAAGGCACACTCAGGAATATGGCACCACTCTGAAGTAAGGCACACTCAGGAATGTGGCACCACTATGAAGTAAGGCACATTTAGGAGAGTGGTACCTCTCTGAAGTAAGACTCACTCAGGAATATGGCACCACTCTAAAGGAAGGCACACTCAGGGGTGTGGCACCACTCTGAAGTAAGGCACACTCAGGAATATGGCACCACTCTGAAGTAAGGCACACTCAAGAGTGTGGTACTACTCTGAAGTAAGACGCACTCAGGACTATGGCACCACTCTGAAGTAAGGCACACTCAGGAGTGTGACACCACTCTTAACTAAAGTAAGACACACTCAGGAATGCGGCACCACTCTGAAGTAAAGCACACTCAGGAGTGTGACACCATTCTGAGGTAAGCCACACTTAGCAGTGTGGCATCACTCTGAAATAAGGCACACTCAGGAGAGTGAAACCTCTCTGAAGTAAGGCACACTCAGGAATGTGGCACCACTCTGAAGTAAGAAAAATTCAGGAATATGGCACCACTCTGAAATAAGGCACACTCAGGAGTGTGGTACTACTCTGAAGTAAGGCACACTCAGGAGTGTGGTACCACTCTGAAGTAAGGCACACTTAGGAATATGGCACCACTCTGAAGTAAGGCACACTCAGTTGTGGGGCACCACTCTGAGGTAAGGCACAATTAGGAGTGTGGCACCTCTCTGAAGTAAGGCACATTCAGGAATGTGGTACTATTCTAAAGTAAGGCACACTCAGGAGTGTATTACAATTCTGAAGGATGGCACACTCAGGAGTTTGGCACCACTCTGAAGTAAGGCACACTCAGGATTGTGGCACCACTCTGAAGTAAGACAAACTCAGGAATATGGCACCACTTTGAAGCAAGGCACACTCAGGAGTGTGGTACCACTCTGAAGTAAGGCACACTCAGGAATATGACACCACTCTGAAGTAAGGCACTCTCAGGAATATGGCACCACTCTGAACTAAGGCACACTCAGGAATATGGCACCATTCTGAAGTAAGACACACTCAGGAGTTTGGTACTACTCTAAAGTAAGGCACACTCAGTAGTGTGGCACCACTCTGAGGTAAGGAACATTCAGGGGTGTGGCACCAATCTGAAGTAAGACACACTGAGGAATATGGCAACACTCTGAAGTGAGACACACTCAGGAGTGTGGCACCACTCTGAAGTAAGGCACATTCAGGAATATGGCTCCACTCTGAAGTAAGACACACTCAGGAATACGGCACCACTCTGAAGTAAGGCACACTCAGGAATATGAAAAGAAATTCCCATTTGCTGGGGTGAACTGTCCAATAAATAATCCACAAACCAAAAGAACTATTCAAAAGCGCTTATCATTGGACAAGGGACTTAATTTTTATTATTTTTGTTCTTATTTTGTTTTAGTTTATTAAATTCTGGATTTTAACAGAACTTTTATTACTGGATTGCACAGACAGTTTATTTGCTTTTCAGCACAGTGTTAGCCTGGGTGAACTAGCTGTCTTTTGTTTATACACTCAGGAATATGGCACCACTCTGAAGTAAGGCACACTCAGGAGTGTGGCACCACTCTGAAGTAAGGCACACTCAGGAATATGGCACCATTTTGAAGTAAGACACACTCAGGAATATGGCATCACTGACGTAAGGCCCATTCAGGAATATGGCACCACTCTGAAGTAAGACAATCAGGAATATGGCACCACTCTGAAGTAAGGCACACTCAGGAGTGTGCCACCACTCTGCTGTAAGGCACACTCAGGAGTGTGGCACCACTCTGAAATAAGACACACTCAGGAAAATGGCACCACTCTGAAGTAAGGCACACTCAGGAGTTTAGTACTACTCTGAAGTAAGGCACAGTCAGGTGTGTGGCAGCATTCTGAGGTAAGGCACACTTAGGGGTGTGGCACCACTCTGAAGTAAGGCACACTGAGGAGTGTGGTGCTACTCTGAAGTAAGAGACACTCAGGAATATGGAACCACTCTGAAGTAAAACACCCTCAGGAATATACCACCACTCTAAAGTAAGACTCTCTCAGGAATATGGCACCACTCTGAAGTAAGACATACTCAGGAGTGCGGCATCACCCTGAAGTAAGGCACACTCTGGAGTGTGGCACCACTCTGAGGTAAGGCACACTTAGGAATGCGGCACCACTCTGACATAAGGCACACTCAGGAGGGTGGTACCTCTCTGAAGTAGGACACACTCAGGAGTGTGGCACCACTCTGAAATAAGGCACACTAAGGAGTGTGGTATCACTCTGAAGCAAGACACACTCAGGAATATGGCACCACTCTGAAATAAGGCACACTCGGGAGTGTGGTACTACTCTGGAGTAAGGCACACTCAGGAGTGTGGTACTACTCTGAAGTAAGGCACACTCAGGAGTGTGGCAGCACTCTGACGTAAGACACACTCAGGAATATGGCACCACTCTGAAGTAAGGCACACTCAGAAGTGTGGTACTACCTTGAAGTAAGACACACTCAGGAGTGTGGCACCACTCTGAATTAAGGCACACTCAGGAATATGGCACCTCTCTGAAGTAAGGTATACCTAGGAGTATGGCACCACTCTGAAGTAAGGCACTCTCAGGAATATGGCACCACTCTGAAGTAAGGCACACTCAGGAATATGGCACCACTCTGAAGTAAGGAACACTCAGGAATGTGGCACCACTGTGAAGTAAGGCACACTCAGGAATATGGCACCACTCTGAAGAAAGACATACTTAGGAGTGTGACACCACTCTGAAGTTAAGCACACTCAGGAGGGTGATACCTCTCTGAAGTAAGGCACACTCAGGAGTATGGCACCACTCTGAACTAAGGCACACTCAGGAATATGGCACCACTCTGAAGTAAGGCACACTCAGGAATGTGGCACCACTATGAAGTAAGGCACATTTAGGAGAGTGGTACCTCTCTGAAGTAAGACTCACTCAGGAATATGGCACCACTCTAAAGGAAGGCACACTCAGGGGTGTGGCACCACTCTGAAGTAAGGCACACTCAGGAATATGGCACCACTCTGAAGTAAGGCACACTCAAGAGTGTGGTACTACTCTGAAGTAAGACGCACTCAGGACTATGGCACCACTCTGAAGTAAGGCACACTCAGGAGTGTGACACCACTCTTAACTGAAGTAAGACACACTCAGGAATGCGGCACCACTCTGAAGTAAAGCACACTCAGGAGTGTGACACCATTCTGAGGTAAGCCACACTTAGCAGTGTGGCATCACTCTGAAATAAGGCACACTCAGGAGAGTGAAACCTCTCTGAAGTAAGGCACACTCAGGAATGTGGCACCACTCTGAAGTAAGAAAAACTCAGGAATATGGCACCACTCTGAAATAAGGCACACTCAGGAGTGTGGTACTACTCTGAAGTAAGGCACACTCAGGAGTGTGGTACCACTCTGAAGTAAGGCACACTTAGGAATATGGCACCACTCTGAAGTAAGGCACACTCAGTTGTGGGGCACCACTCTGAAGTACGGCACTCTCGGGAATGTGGTATTACTATGAAGTAAGTCACACTCAGGAGTGTGGCACCACTCTGAGGTAAGGCACAATTAGGAGTGTGGCACCTCTCTGAAGTAAGGCACATTCAGGAATGTGGTACTATTCTAAAGTAAGGCACACTCAGGAGTGTATTACAATTCTGAAGGATGGCACACTCAGGAGTTTGGCACCACTCTGAAGTAAGGCACACTCAGGATTGTGGCACCACTCTGAAGTAAGACAAACTCAGGAATATGGCACCACTTTGAAGCAAGGCACACTCAGGAGTGTGGTACCACTCTGAAGTAAGGCACACTCAGTAATATGACACCACTCTGAAGTAAGGCACTCTCAGGAATATGGCACCACTCTGAACTAAGGCACACTCAGGAATATGGCACCATTCTGAAGTAAGACACACTCAGGAGTTTGGTACTACTCTAAAGTAAGGCACACTCAGTAGTGTGGCACCACTCTGAGGTAAGGAACATTCAGGGGTGTGGCACCAATCTGAAGTAAGACACACTGAGGAATATGGCAACACTCTGAAGTGAGACACACTCAGGAGTGTGGCACCACTCTGAAGTAAGGCACATTCAGGAATATGGCTCCACTCTGAAGTAAGACACACTCAGGAATACGGCACCACTCTGAAGTAAGGCACACTCAGGAATATGAAAAGAAATTCCCATTTGCTGGGGTGAACTGTCCAATAAATAATCCACAAACCAAAAGAACTATTCAAAAGCACTTATCATTGGACAAGGGACTTAATTTTTATTATTTTTGTTCTTATTTTGTTTTAGTTTATTAAATTCTGGATTTTAACAGAACTTTTATTACTGGATTGCACAGACAGTTTATTTACTTTTCAGCACAGTGTTAGCCTGGGTGAACTAGCTGTCTTTTGGTTTGTACACTCAGGAATATGGCACCACTCTGAAGTAAGGCACACTCAGGAGTGTGGCACCACTCTGAAGTAAGGCACACTCAGGAATATGGCACCATTTTGAAGTAAGACACACTCAGGAATATGGCATCACTGACGTAAGGCCCATTCAGGAATATGGCACCACTCTGAAGTAAGACAATCAGGAATATGGCACCACTCTGAAGTAAGGCACACTCAGGAGTGTGCCACCACTCTGCTGTAAGGCACACTCAGGAGTGTGGCACCACTCTGAAATAAGACACACTCAGGAAAATGGCACCACTCTGAAGTAAGGCACACTCAGGAGTTTAGTACTACTCTGAAGTAAGGCACAGTCAGGTGTGTGGCAGCATTCTGAGGTAAGGCACACTTAGGGGTGTGGCACCACTCTGAAGTAAGGCACACTGAGGAGTGTGGTGCTACTCTGAAGTAAGAGACACTCAGGAATATGGAACCACTCTGAAGTAAAACACCCTCAGGAATATACCACCACTCTAAAGTAAGACTCTCTCAGGAATATGGCACCACTCTGAAGTAAGACATACTCAGGAGTGCGGCATCACCCTGAAGTAAGGCACACTCTGGAGTGTGGCACCACTCTGAGGTAAGGCACACTTAGGAATGCGGCACCACTCTGACATAAGGCACACTCAGGAGGGTGGTACCTCTCTGAAGTAAGACACACTCAGGAGTGTGGCACCACTCTGAAGTAAGGCACACTAAGGAGTGTGGTATCACTCTGAAGCAAGACACACTCAGGAATATGGCACCACTCTGAAATAAGGCACACTCAGGAGTGTGGTACTACTCTGGAGTAAGGCACACTCAGGAGTGTGGTACTACTCTGAAGTAAGGCACACTCAGGAGTGTGGCAGCACTCTGAAGTAAGACACACTCAGGAATATGGCACCACTCTGAAGTAAGGCACACTCAGAAGTGTGGTACTACTTTGAAGTAAGACACACTCAGGAGTGTGGCACCACTCTGAATTAAGGCACACTCAGGAATATGGCACCTCTCTGAAGTAAGGTATACCTAGGAGTATGGCACCACTCTGAAGTAAGGCACACTCAGGAATATGGCACCACTCTGAAGTAAGGCACACTCAGGAATATGGCACCACTCTGAAGTAAGGAACACTCAGGAATGTGGCACCACTGTGAAGTAAGGCACACTCAGGAATATGGCACCACTCTGAAGAAAGACATACTTAGGAGTGTGACACCACTCTGAAGTTAAGCACACTCAGGAGGGTGATACCTCTCTGAAGTAAGGCACACTCAGGAGTATGGCACCACTATGAAGTAAGGCACACTCAGGAGTGTGGTACCACTCTGAAGTAAGACACACTCAGGAATATGGCACCACTTTGAAATAAGGCACACTCGGGAGTGTGGTACTACTCTGGAGTAAGGCACGCTCGGAAGTGTGGTACCAATCTGAAGTAAGGCATACTCAGGAATATGGCACAACTCTGAAACGAGGCACATTCAGGAGTGTGGCACCACTCTGAAGTAAAGCACATTTACGAGTGTGGTACTACTCCGAAATAAGACACACTCACGAGTGTGACACCACTCTAAAGTAAGGCACACTCAGGAATGTGGCACCACTCTGAGGTAAGGCACACTTAGGAGTGTGGCACCACTCTGAAGCAAGGCACACTCAGGAGTGTGGCACCATTCTGAAATAAGGCACACTCAGGAGTGTGGTACCTTTCTGAAGGAAGGCACACTCAGGAGTGTGGCACCACTCTGAAGTAAGGCACACTCAGGAGTGTGGTACTGCTCTGAAGTAGCCACACTCAGGAGTGTGCCACCACTCTGAAGTAAGGCACACTCAGGAATACGGCACCTCTCTGAAGTAAGGCACACTCAGGAATATGGCACAACTCTGAAGTAAGGCACACTCAGGAATATGGCACCACTCTGAAGTAAGGCACACTCAGGAGTGTAGTACTACTCTGAAGTAAGGCACACTCAGGAGTGTGGCACCACTCTGAAGTAAAGCATGCAGGAGTGTGATACTTCTCTGAAGTAAGGCCCACTCAGGAATATGGCACCACTCTGAAGTAAGGCATACTCAGGAGTGTGGTACTACTCTGACGTAATTCTCACTCAGGTGTGTGGCACCACTCTGAGGTGAGGCACACCCAGGAGTGTGGTACCTCTCTGAAGTAAGACACTCTCAGGAATATGGCACCACTCTGAAGTAAGGCACACTCAGGAGTGTGGCACCACTCTGAAGTAAGGCACACTCAGGAATATGGCACCAATATGAAATAATACACACTAAGGAATATGGCACCTCTCTGAAGTAAGGCACACTCAGGAGTGTGGCACCACTCTAAAGTAAGGCACATTCAGGAGTGTGGTACCACTCCACGTAAGGCACACTCAGGAATATGGCACCACTCTGAAGTAAGTTACACTAAGGAATATGGCACCACTCTGAAGTAAGGGAAACTCAGGAATATGGCATCACTCTGAAGTAAGACACACTCAGGAATATGGCATCACTCTGAAGTAAGGCACACTCAGGAGTGTGGCACCACTCTGAAGTAAGGCACACTCTGAGGAGTGTATTACCACTCTAATGCTGCACTACAGTGTCAGCAATCCAATCAGCTGTGCTGGAAATACAACTACTACCTGCTGGCCTTACAGCATTAAAGGTCAGTGGGTACCTGTTGAGCCACTGACACTGCCTTTATATTGTATGCATATACATGTGTTTAGAAATCCTTGGGTTAAAATGTAAGTGATGACCGAATAAAGATTAGCAAACAGAAGGAGATTAACTTATTCTTAAGCATAATATGAGGCATTTGCACTGCTGCTAAAATGCAATCTTGATAGAAAGCACTTGAACAGAAATATTTTTCATTTAAAATTTCAGGGAGGAAGAAAGTTTCTTTCTTCAAAGTATGTACTGGATGTTAGTTTGCTAAAGGTACTGAGGAATCATCTGATTGCCTTTTAAACAAGATTTACCTTTGGTTTGTAGGTGGCAATGGGTGTATGACCTTCCATGAGGTACCTGTAGCCTGTAGTCAATCTTATGATGGAAATTGGTAGCTATGGAGTTCCTCTTTGATCTTTTCCAGTGGTTTTTAATGTAGAAACAAACATTATTGGGTTATGCACTTATACAGTGTATCTTTATCAGGAAATAAGGAGCAGAAGCCATTTATTCTGCTTTGCTATGTTTTTAGGAAAGAGGTTGCTGGACATGCACTGACTGTTTTGGAAGTAGAAAAGTTTCTTTGTCAGTTAAAGTGCAGGATGTTTATGCCTCACTACAGAATTCAGAAAGTTTACATTTCCTATAGAGCTTCAGTTGATCAGCAGATGGCTTGCCTAAAAGCAGATTTTCCCTAGAAGGTATGTCTAGAATCTAGAACATGAGCTTTTACATCCTGTGGTTACTTTGCAGACTTAATGCAAGTTGTGCCTTCCAAAGACAACAGCTGTCACTGCAGCTCCAGACAGAGTATCAGTTGCATCAGAAGGACATTTTAAAGCATGCACATCTATTTTATAAGCTGGTCAGATAGCATAACCTCTTTTTTTTTTCTTGAGTATTTTTTTTTTAAGATGAACACTTTATTACAGATAATGAAACCAGTTAATACATAATGCACAATCCTCATGCATGGAGCATATAATTTCTGCACCAGCAGCTGGCCCATTTCACAATACCAAAACCTTGCTTATTACTTTATACCTTTAGCCTCTGTCAAATACTGGCATTCACAAATGTCCAAAACAGGAATGTGTACTAGAAGGGACTCTGATAAATCATGTCGATTTAATTAAGTCAATAGCTACATTACTTGAAGTATAAATCTTTTCCCCAAACCTGTCCAGCAACCTTACCTACCTTTCAAATGATATTCTCTCCAAAGAGAAAATGTTCTGTCAGTGGATGTTGATGGTGCAACTAAGTTAGCAATATCATCTTTAAATTTAAATTTTGAATCGGACCTCTCTGTAGAATATTTGAGCTAAAAAGTCTGCTGACCTATGAGCCAGACCCTCCATGTTTGCAAGTAAACTGCCACGTGTCTTCATCATCATGATCACCATTATCAGCCCCCCCTTTTCCATTTTCTACATGGGATTACAGCATCTCATTAACTGTCGGCATCTCTCTTGATTCGATGCCACTGTCTTACCTTGTTTGATAATCACACCTGACTGTTGCAAGTCTTTTCTCACAGAATCTCTCCATCTCTTTGCTGGATGCCCTCATTTCCTCTTGCCTTCTTCCAGTGTGTTCCAAATCTTCAACACCAGATCGTCTTCTGCTTTTCTGCACATGTGAACAAACCGTTGCAATCAGTTCTCCTTGCCCTTCTCTGCTAATGGAACTACTTGGGCTTCTGTTCTGATGCCTTTGTTTCTTTCTTTGTCCCATAGTGTGCATTGTTCTGCCTTTCTCAGGCACTTTGTCTTCATCATCCCCAGTCTCCTCAACTGCTTTTCTTCAACCACTTCTTCCACATATTTGAAGTTGTTAACTTATTCCACTATTTTCCCTTCTAACACACTTTTCAGCTTCTTCAAATTTTCCCTCATTTACTGCCATTACAACTGTCTTATCTGTACTTAGTTTCATCCCACATGCTTTTATTTTCACATTTCACTCCCCTATCCTTTGTTGAAGTTCTTGTTCAGATTTATATCATAGATCTTAAAGGACCTACTGTTCCTATTGCTTTCAGCTACCCGATTGACCTCTATTGCTCTCTATATTTATGTATATATTATACAGTTTTAGTATATATTGAACAGTTTTAGTATATACTGTACAGTTTTAGTATGTGTCTTCTGCTTGCTGCATCTGTCACTATCGTACCTTTTATAGGTTCATAGGTTGGTACTATGCTATCAGCCCTAGGGCCTATACAAGCCTAGCCATAACAATTCCTGGTTATTTTTTCCCACAATATTTACTTCCCCGGACCCCTGTCTAGCAAGGCGACTGACATGATCCCCTGGGTGAATTTCCTATCTCCCATCCAATCATCAAGGTTCCTTTTGAAGAGGGCCAAAGAGGTGCTCTGCTTGACATGTATGGGCAGTCTATTCCAGAGTATGGGGAGTCTGTGAGTCAGGAACATATCCCTCCAGCATGTTTTATTCATTGTGATGACAAGGTTTAGATCCCTGGAGTATGTGGCTCTGAGGGACTGGGATTTCTATAAGTGGAGTATGTCCAACAGCTCAGGGTTTGACATGACCTTGTATGTTAAGCAAAGATTGCTTCTGAGTAGACGATATGCCACAGAGTATACATGGAGTTTTTTTAGACGGTCAGCATAGGCCATCTGCTTTAAGCCTGTGATTCTTTTAGTGAGGTATTTCTGCGGCCTTTGCAGCTGTTGCAGATGTCTTGTGAGGTACATACCAAATGGGGTGTTGTACTCTATAATGGGTCTAATGAGGCATGAGTACAGTGGGACAATGACCTTTTTTTTCTGGATGAAAAGCCCTTAGTGTTGAGGTGTGCCACATAGAAGGATATCCTGACTGTTGTAGCGATGGGGTTATCGAAGGTGAGACCACTGTCCACCTGTGTCCCTAAGTCTCTCATCAAACTTTCGGTGTTTAGTGTACTGCCACCTATGTGGTAATTCATTTTAAATCGAGTTGCTGGCTACTGAGACTTGTCTGCATATATCAACTGGGCACAAGCTGATTTAAGTATATTTTCTGCACTTATTTAAGATTTGAGTGAGTAAATATTGTGTGTCTTGGATTCAGTAAATATTGTGTCTCTGAATCTCTGCAGTTAGCCATCTGAGCTCACTGAAAGTTGTTAGACTGCTTGAAATTCCTTTGTTAGTGTTAATTAGCTTGGGGGTTTCTGCTAGCATTAAAATCTGTGTTGGTTACATTTCTAGTAATCATTTTAAATCGAGTTGCTGGATACTGAGACTTGTCTGCATATATCAACTGGACACAAGCTGATTTAAGTATATTTTCTGCACTTATTTAAGATTTGAGTGAGTAAATATTGTGTGTCTTGGATTCAGTAAATATTGTGTCTCTGAATCACTGCAGTTAGTGCCTCACCCCCCCCCCCCTCCCTGTTTCTTGTTGTGGTGTTAATCTTGGTGGCTTTGGAATTGCCCGCCCCTGCTGTAAATCTCTTTTTGCACACTCCTCCTGGACCCATCTCATTCGCTCACTCAACTGAGTACAGTGAGATCATATTTTGATTTTGGATACTCTTACCAGTCCCATCTCCTCTGCAGTGTACAGAGAGAGCACTTGGGAAGGGCATTCCCCCATAGTATCTTAATCTGCTCTGTTTCCTCCATCTCAAAAAAAAAAATAAAAAATTGCACTTCATCTGCCTTACTGTATTTGTGTTTCTTCCTACTTTATTACCTTATTTTGCTTTTGCCTCTTTTAAAAGTACTCAATTAAATTTATTCTGCTGCCTTTATTACTGCTTGTTAGTAGCCTGATTAAATTGTAACTGTTATCCTAAGGCCCTTGGTTTAAGCACTTGGGCTTTAAACCAGTTGTTTTACATTAAGAAGGTTTGTGGTCTGCACTGTTGTGGCAGGACATGTAGCGTACATCCTTCTAAGTTGGGAACTGCTGATTGAAGGCTCAGTGTCTGTTATTCTAAAAGTGTATTAGTTCTAGGTTAAGGACTTGGGCTTCAGGCCAGTTATTTTACATTAAGAAGGTTTGTGGTCTGCACTCTTGTGGGAGGAGAGGCTAGATTCTGCCCTTCTGAGCTGGGAATTTCTAGTTAAAGGCTTATTGCGCATGCTTACTTGAACTGTTTCTTTCTGAAATCAGTACGCCTTGTTTGCTGTAGCATAGACTAGATTCAGGCCAGCTGGATCTAGCTTTGTTTGTATGACTTGTGCACTGACCCAGGCTTTCTTTTTTGGAGAAGGTTTCTCTGTACCCTAGTGGCAGGACTGTGCAGTTAGAACTTGTCTGATTGAAGACTGCTGGAACAGGGCTCAGTTTTAAGCTTTTAACTGGTTAATTGGGTAAAGTGTTGTTTTGATTGTATCTGCTCTATTTTCTGGGAAAAAATATATACATATATATATATATATATATATATATATATATATATATATATATATATATATACTTGTTTCTCACCTTTCTGAACTAGTATAGTCCAGTTTTCATGTTATTGCTGAATCCAGGGTTGTGTTACAAGTTTCTGTGTTGCCATACCTTACTTGGATAGAAGGAAGTTTCTCTGTTCACCTGTGAGAGAGGGGAGCTTTGAGCAGGCTATCTGTCCCTGGAGGAGTGGTTTCAGCCCAGAAGTTAGTAGTTTATTGGCCTTTTTGGACTAATTTTGATTGTATATGCTCTATTTTCTGAAAAATAAATTATATACTTGTTCCCCACCTTTCTGAACTAGTATAGTCCAGTTTTCAGGTTATTGCTGAATCCAGGGTTGTGTTACAAGTTTCTGTGTTGCCATTACCTTACTTGGATAGAAGGAAGTTTCTCTGTTCACCTGTGAGAGATGGGAGCTTTGAGCAGCCTATCTGTCCCTGGAGGAGTGGTCTCAGCCCTGAAACTAGTAGCTTATTGGCCATTTTGGGTCAATTCCTATCTCTTTCAGTTTCCCTGCTTTAAAAACCGCATTTGCATGGTTTGCCCCAGTATACAACTCCGCACAGCTCCTCGTGGTGTCCTGCAGAGTGATACAGGCAACAGAGAGACCCAAGAGAGACTTTTCCAGATTTAAGTATTTTTTTCTCTGTTTTTTTTTTGCTCCGACTGCCTTTTCCCAACTAAAAAGCGAATTTCTAACTTATCTGTGCTTTAAAAAGTTTAAATTGCATTTGCCTTCTGCTTTTTACAGTTTTTGCACTTGTTTTATATCAATTTAAGTCATTTTTGTATTGTATAACTGTTGTAGGCTACATACCAAAGTGCGCTAGCCTGTTTATAGCATTTACAGTGTTTTCTGTGTGTTTTTCTGCTGTTTCCTGAAAAAAAAAAATTCTCTTTTCCCGCCTTTGCTGAACTAGATTAGCCCAGATTTCAGGTTTTGCTGAATTCCGGACTGTGGTATAGTTTCCTGTGTTCCCCATATCCTTACTTGGATAGGAGGAAGCTTCTCTATTCACCAGTGAGAGTGGGGAGCTTTGAGCAGCCTATCTGTCCCTGGAGGAGTGGTCTCAGCCCTGAAACTAGTAGCTTATTGGCCTTTTTGGGTCAATTCCTATCTCTTTCAGTTTCCCTGCTTTAAAACCCGCATTTGCGCGGTTTTGCGCCAGTATACAACTCCACACAGCTCCTCGTGGTGTCCTGCAGAGTGATACAGACAACAGAGAGACCCAAGAGAGACTTTTCCAGATTTAAGTATTTTTTCTCTGTTTTTTTTGCTCCGACTGCCTTTTCCCGCCTAAAAAGCAAATTTCTACTGATCTGTGCTTTAAAAAGTTTAAATTGCATTTGCCTTTTGCTTTTTACAGTTTTTGCACTTGTTTTATATCAATTTAAGTCGTTTTTGTAGTGTATAACTGTTGTAGTCTACACACTAAACTGCGCTAGCCTGTTTATAGCATTTACAGTGTTTTCTGTGTGTTTTTCTGCTGTTTCCTGAAAAAAAAAAAAAATTCTCTTTTCCCGCCTTTGCTGAACTAGATTAGTCCAGATTTCAGGTTTTGCTGAATTCCAGACTGTGGTATAGTTTCCTGTGTTGCCCATATCCTTACTTGGATAGGAGGAAGCTTCTCTGTTTACCAGTAAGAGTGGGGAGCTTTGAGCAGCCTATCTGTCCCTGGAGGATTGGTCTCAGTCCTGAAACTAGTAGCTTATTGGCCGCTCTGGGTCAGTTCCTATCTCTTTCAGTTTCCCTGCTTTAGAACCAGCATTTGTGCGGTTTTGCACGATTTTGCGCGCAGCATTGGGCAGCTCCGCTTAAACAGGTTTAAACTATTCCCGGCTCCACAAAGTCTGCTCTTCACTTTTTCCCTTAGAACTGTTCTAAATCTCAAAGTAAGCACTCTGTGTTCATTCTAAAGCCCTGCAGTTGCTCGTATAAGTAATCTTATAAGTAAGCACTAATAAACTAAAGCACTACACCCTCTTATACTCCCTTTAAGTACTTGGCTCCCTATTGGTCCTTTTTGATCAGTCAAAAAGTAGTTCCTTATACTATTCTGGCATGTCCAAAAGTCAGTTTCGGGTTTACTCTCCAGTCCAGCTGGTGAATCTGGGAATCTTGAGGCAATGTTACAACTGCCTTATGTACACAGACCACCCTCTCCTCCTCCCAACAAGCTCAAATATATGTGAGAGATGCAACTATATAGCCAAACTGGAGGCTGAGCTCTCTCAACCCAATACTGGCGCAGTCAGTCAGGAGGAGAAGGTAACCACACACACCACAAATCCAGTCTCACACAGACCTATCGCAACAGAAAACCAAACACATAAACACACAAAAACATACTCGGAGGCTCTACATAAAAATCTGCCCAAGCAGCAGAGACCTCCAAAGCAGACATCCAAGCAACCGCTACCCCACAACAATACCCACATATCACATAGTTCACAAAGTCAGTGTGCCACACAGTCACAGTGCTTAAGGCTAAACAACACACCTAATACACTTGTAATAGGTGACTCTATTGTCAGACACACTGATGTCCCACTCACCAGGCTGAACAAGGAGAAGGTCACTGTAAGCTGTCTGTCGGGTGCCAGGATCTGCCACATAACACAAGCACTCAGGTCACTCCAAAGCAAGTACAAATATGACTCCGTCATTGTCCATGCTGGTGTGAATGACCTGAGACATACCTCCCTGGACTACATGAAAAGAGACATAGAGGGGCTTTCTGATCATGTAGCCCAGGCCAGTATGACCCTGACCTTGAGTAACATCTTACCCTTACCAAGAATGATGCCACAGTATAAAGACAAAATGATCAATTTTAACAATTGGCTAAAGTATTGGTGTCATTCCAAGGGGATCCAGTGTCTGTCAGCCTGGGATGACATGCTCGATAAGCCATGTTGCTTCGCTAGGGACGGCTTGCACCTGTCACCCCTGGGCTTTCGAATACTGGTTAAGGCTCTTGCCACCCCCATAGTGCCTTTTTTAGGCAAGGCTCAAAAGACAAACCCACCTCCATAGACAACACAAAGAAAAAGAAACTAAGGGTAATGCTGCTCAACGCCAGAAGTCTAAACCTCAAGATGCATGCACTCGAGGCTCTCCTCAGTATGGAGAATATCGATATCTGTGCAGTAACAGAAACCTGGTTCAAGACTCCCAAGAGCACGCCAGCACTATCAGGTTATACCTCATACCATGCTTTTCGGCCCCAAAACTCGGGCCGAACCACAAAAGGAGGGGGAGTATCCATATTCATCAAAGGTACCCACACCTCCAGGTTAGTGGCACTGCATGAAGTATCGGAGACCATCCATGTACAACTAACAGTGGGCAAAACTGCCTTTCAGTTTGTAGCCTGCTACAGACCACCCTCTCAAACTCAGGAACCCCACTCGGCTTTCCTGAGAACACTGGAGAATATGAAGGTCTCTCCAAACACCATTATATTGGGTGACTTCAACTACCCAAACATAGACTGGGAGCACTACTCAAGCCCCAACACCGTCGCCCAATGGTTCCTAGAATTTATAAACTCAAATGCTATGGAACAACTGGTCACCACTCCCACAAGAGGGGAAAACATATTGGACCTGATCATCACCAACATGGGGACTCTATGTTCCATACCAGAGGTATACCCCTCATTGGTAAGATCTGACCATAAATTAATCTCACTGGACATCCATATCCCGTCCCCACCCCCAGCCAAGGAAACCACGGTGAAGAACTTCTCAAAAGCAAACTTCACACTTCTCAAAACCGAGGTGGAATCCTTCAAAGCCCCCAAGCCAGTGGAAAATATGGCCCAAACCGCAGAATCCTTTACAAACGCTTTCTATGGACACCTACAAGAATGCATGGATTGTGCTATCCCAAATAAAACCAAGACTCATTCCTCCAAAGGCAGGAGACCTGTCTGGTGGACCCCAGCCATAAATAAGCTATACAACAGAAGGAGGAAGCTACTACATGATAGAGCAAAATCCCAAAAAGGGAAGGCATCTCTGATCAGTACTAGCAAGAAACTACGATCCCTCATAAAATCATCTAAGTCCAGCTTCGAAAGAAAAATTGCACAAGATGCTAAAGATAATCACAAGGCCTTCTTTAGTTATGTCAGGAACCTGGGTGGCAACTCCCAGATATGCTCTGAGTTAGTTCAAAATGACAAAAAATACACTGAACCCACAGACATTGCCAACATCCTGGAAGACAGGTACAGTGCAAACTTCTCCCCCCCTTCCCCCCCAAAAGAGCAAATGTCTATCCCAACAGAGTGTAGCCTCCCTGACATCACAGATGCATTGGTGAGAGCTGCCCTCTCCAAAGCAAAAAACACAGCATCAATGGGACCGGACGGTGTCCCGGGCTGCGTCTTACACGAACTCCAAGAAGAACTGAACCCTCACATAAAGTCACTGTTCAATCTCAGCCTTACTATAGGATATGTACCCAAGGAATGACGTACAGCAACAGTGGTCCCACTCCACAAAGGTGGTGCCACAATGGACCCCGGAAACTATCGCCCTATAAGCCTGACTAGCCTGGTCTGCAAAGCTATGGAGTGTATCATCATGAGACTCATAAACAAAGACATTGGGAACCTCCAAACACTGGATCCTACCCAATTCAGCTTTGTTAAGGACAGATCTTGCCTCTTGAACCTGGTCAACTTCTTTGAAACAGTCACCAAGGCCATAGATGAAGGGAAGGTAGTCCACACAGCCTACCTGGACCTCGCAAAAGCCTTTGACACAATACCCCACTCGGGCATCATAAATAAGCTCACCAGCTTAAATATCAACCCCTATGTCACAAGATGGGTTGCAAACTGGCTCAGGGATAGAACCCACATGGTCAGAATTGCAGGTGCCATGTCAGACTCTAAACCAGTTACAAGTGGCATCCCACAAGGCTCAGTCCTGGGACCTCTCTTGTTCGGTATATATTTCTCTGAGGTACAGACTAACATGGGAGGACTATGGCTGACCAAGTTCGCAGATGACTGCAAACTGGGTGCCATAATCGACTCATCGACTGACACAAGCATCCTCCAAAAGGGTCTCACAGAGATGGATAACTGGTGCCAGAGCCATGGCCTAAAGCTAAATGCCAAAAAGTGCATAGGCATCCCCTTTGGGAAAAACAAAGTGCCCGCAAATTACCACAAAGGTGGTAATCCATTAAGTACGGAAGAAGTAATTAAGGATTTGGGGACCCAAGTAGATAGCAATCTCTCCTTTGACAATCACGTTGCCAAAGTGATTAGAAAGACCTTCTATATAGCCCACCTTATCATGAAAGGGTTCACATCTAGATCAAGAGAGGTCATTTTGCCCCTCTACTCATCACTCATCAGGCCCATAATTGAATACAATGCCCCATTTGGGATGTACCTTACCCGACACCTGCAGCAACTGGAAAGACCCCAAAAGTACCTCACCAAGAGGATCAAGGGACTCAAACAGATGCCCTACGCAGTTAGGCTAAAGAAACTCTAGCTCTACTCAGTTGCTTACCACCTACTCAGAGGCGGTCTGTGCCTGACGTATAAAGCCATGTCCAACCCAGAATTAATGGACATGCTCCACCTCAGGAAATCCAAATCCCTTAGAGCTACACGTTCCAGGGACTTAAACCTCAGCACAGAAATAAATAGGACATGCTGGAGGGACAGATTCATATCCCAGAGGCTCCCCTCACTCTGGAACAAAATCCCAATCCATGTTAGGCAGAGTCCCTCAATGACCCCCTTCAAGAGAAATCTTGACGAGTGGATGGGAGATCATAGGTTTACCCCTGGGATCTCTTCCGTGTCCCTACTAGACAGAGGCACAGTAAACTAACCTCAAAAGGGCTATCTTCTGTAACCTACTATACAGAGGCACAGTCAACTAATCTAAAAGGGTGGCAAAAGCCAAACACACTCTGGCTAGGCTTATAAATGCCCTAGGGCAGATAGCCTAGTATCAACCTATGAACCTATGAACCTATGGGTACATGGTTTTTCCCATAGGGGATAACTATACATTTCTTGGCATTAAGCTCTGGCACCAAACATCTGTTTCTGTAAGGCCCTTTTGTAGAATATCCACATCATTTTGGGATTCAATAATGGCTCCCATTTTGCAGTCATCTGCGAACTTTGTTAGCCAGAGTCCCTTACTTCAGAAAACTAGATGTCAAACAAGAGCGGCCCCAGGGCTGAACCTTGAGGTACTGCACTCGTGACTTGTCTGGAGTTGGATTTGGAGTCGGTTACTTTTACAGTCGGGGTTCTGTCAGTATGCCAGTTGGCAACCCATCGAGTGATGTAGGGATTTATGCCCAGTTTAGTAAGTTTATCTATGATTCCAGAGTGGGGAATGATGTTGAAGGCCTTGCCGAGGTCCAGATAGGCTGTGTGGACCGCCTTATCATCGTTCACAGCTCTGGAGACTGATTCGAAGAAGTCAATCAGGTTCAGGAGACAGGATCGACCCTTCACGAATCCAAACTGTGTGGGGTCCAGTGTTTGAAGGTTGCCAACATCTTTGTTTATACGTTCCGTGAGAATGCTTTCCATGCTCTTGCAGATCAGGCTCATCAGATTGATGGGACGGTAGTTCCCGGGATCCAAGGTGGATCCCCCCTTGTGGAGTGGGATAACTGTAGCTGTGCACCACTCAGTGGGCACGAAGCCTGAGGTGAGGCTATGATTAAACATCACTCTTAGGTGAGGTGCCAGTTCATTTTGTAGTTCATGTAGTACACAGCCTGGGATGTCATCTGGTCCATTGGATGCTGTATTCTTAGCTTTGGAGAGTGCGGTTTCTACCTGTGTGACCATGATTACCGGAATTTGGCAATCTTTTGGTACTGAGATGGCCATTTAGGGGGGGAGAGGGTGGTGAAGTTGGCACTAAATCTATCTGCCAGGATATTGGCAATATCCTTGGGATCAGTATATTTAATGCCATTCTGTTGTAGCTCAGAGCAGATCTGAGTATTGCCATTTAGATTCTTGACATAGCTATAGAATGCCCTGTGGTTGTCTTTGGAATCTTTGGCAATTTTATTTTTGTAACTAGCTTTGGAGGATTTTATGAGGGATCTCCGCTTCTTACTGAGGCTGGTATGGGAGTTTTTTGCATCCTGGGATTTTCCTGTTTTCTGCAACAGTTTCTTCCTTCTGTTGTATAGTTTGTTTATGGCAGGGGACCACCAGATTGGCTTCCTTTTTTTTGGAGGAGAGCGTCTTGGTTCTATTGGGGATGGCACAATTCATGCACGAGTGGATGTGCTCATACAGTGCCTTAGTGTAGGATTCTGCAGTGGAACTTTCAGCTCTCGTCTGCATGGGTGCCACTTCTGACTTGAGTAGCATGAAGTTGGCTTTGGAGAAGTTTTCTACAAAGGTTTCCTTACTGCGGGGTGAGGGTGGGATGTAGATTTCAAGGGTGATTAGCTTATGAACAGACCTGACCAATAAGGGGGTGACCACTGGTGTGGAGCATCTATCTCCCATGCTGGTAATAACTAGGTCTAGGATATTGGAGCCCCTAGTGGGACAATGGATTAGTTGATCCAGGCCATTGGAATTTATGAATTCCAAGAACCGTTGGGAAAAGGTGTTGTTACCCGAGTAGTTTTCCCATTTAATGGCAGGGTAGTTGAAATCACCCAGTATTAGGGTGTTTGGTTGTATCTTAATATTTTCCAGTATGTTTAGAAAGGTATAGTGAGACTCTTGGGGCATGGTGGGGGATCTGTAGTAAGCTACAATTTGGATTGCAGTCTTACCTAGTGTTAGTTGCACCTGGAGAATTTCACATGCACTGTGTTGGGCAACTATCCCGGAGGTGTGAATATCCTTGGTAAATATGGACACTCGTCCATCTTTAGTGTTTCGGACTTGGTTTGGTGGCCAAAAAGTGTGGTAAGAGTTGTAGCCTGGTATTGCAGGAGTTGCTCTCTGGAGCCTTGAAACAGGTCTCAGTTACTGCACAGATATCAATGTTCTCCATTTTTAGGAGTCCCTCGAGAGAGTGCATTTTGAGATTCAGACTTCTAGCATTGAGCAGTATTACCTTCAGATTTTGCATGCTTGTATCTGTTATGGTGGTGGTTTTGTCCTTTGAACCTTGCCTAAAAAAGGCACTATAGGGGTGGCAAGAGCTTTAGCCAGTAACCTGAACCTCAGGGGTGACAGGTGCAGACCATCTCTGGCAAAGTATCATGGTTTGTCGATCATGTCGTTCCAGGCAGACAGATACTGGATTCCCTTTGAATGATACCAGAAGCTTAGCCAATTGTTGAAGTCAATCATTTTGTCCTTACACTGTGGTATCATTCTGGGTGAAGGCAGGATGCTACTCAGGGCTAGGGTCATACCTGCCTGGGCCACATGATTTGAGAGCTCTTCTATGTCTCTTTTCATGTAGTCCAGGGAGGTATGTCTCAAGTCATTCACTCCAACATGGACAATGACAAAGTCGTATTTGTACTTGTTGTGGAGTGACTTGAGTGCATGCGTTATGTGGCGGATCCTGGCACCCAACAGGCAGCTGACTGTAATTTTCTCCTTGTTCAGCCTGGTGAGTGGGACATCAGTGTGTCTGACTATAGAGTCACGTATGACTAAAGTGTTGGGTATGTTGTCTTGCTTTTGCAGTTGTTGTTGGGTGGCACACTGGTGTTGTGAGATATGTGTCACTTTGGTTGTGACTGGTGTTTGTTTGCCTTTCAGCTTCAGAGGTCCTTGTTGCTTGGGCAGGTTAATGTTAAGGGCCTCCGCATATGTGGGTTTAGTGTTGCTATGTGTGGGTGTTGATGGTGTGGGTTTTGAAGGGCTATGTGTTGCTTGAGGTGTAGTGCAGGTGTTAACCCTCTCCTCTTGACTGTCTAGCACAATCTTGACTGGAGAGAGCTTTGCTTACAGTTCAGCTATGTAAGTGCATCTCTCGCAGGTTGTAGTGTTGGGTGGTAGGAGGAGAGGATTGTCTGTGTACATGAGGCAGTTGCTGCATTGGGCCAGTATGCACAGATTCACCAGGTGGACAGGAGAAATCACCGGAAGCTGATCATTGGACATGCCTGTTTAGGTGCTTTTTTTGTAACATAGAAGAGACATTTTCCCTTACCTTTGCAAGGTACTTTGCAATTATAGGATGTTTAGTGCCTATGATTAATTTCTCCTTATTAACAAGGAGAGTTGAATGCTTGTATCAGTTTAAGGCTTCCTAGTGTTTCAGCAGGTTCTAGAGCAAGTGCTAGTCACAGGGATTCAGATTTTAGTGCTACTACTGAGAAACCAGCTAGTTCTAAGGGAAAATTTAAAGAGCAGACTTTCTGGCACCTGGGATAGTTTAACAGTAGCCCTGCGGTGCTGCACAATGTGAAAAATGCGCATACACACATGTTTTTAAGCCAGAAAGTTGAAAGGGATAGAAATCAGCCCAGAATGGCTAATAAAATTACAATTTCAGAGCTGAAAACTACTCCTCTAGTGTTAGATAGGCAGTACAATGCTCACCACTCCCACTGGTAAGCAGTAGGACTTCCCTCTACCACAGCAAGGTCTGGATACCTCTGAACACAGAAAATAAAGTCCTGAAACCAGCAAAGCCTGGGATCTGGACTATACAAGCTAGCAGTGGTGGCTCGTGCCATCGGACTACAGGGCTGCAGCCCCCCCCCCCCCCCCCAGCTGTGAAAAGAAAGAAAAAGTGAGAAAGAACATTTTAAAAAATAAAATATTATATTTAATTTGTACACTACTATACTGACTGGGCTGTCTGCTTAGCTGTGACTCCCAGAACTCCAACTGCGCATGCTCGGTGAGTTCCGGGTTTTAAAAAAAAATTAGTTTTCTGTAAATCTAGACTGCTGTAAAAGCAGACCAGATTAAGAAGAGAAGGTATCAGTATGATGCCCAGAAGTCTATGCGGTTTGTAACTGCAATCAAGTGGAAGGGGATCGGACTGCCATGTCTGTAGTCAAGTACGTGACATGGATGGCTAGATGGCTACTGATTGGTTCTCGCTCTCTTACCATGCCCTGCGTGCTGTGAAAAAGAGAGAGAGAAACAGTAAGTAGCAGACTAGTGCTTTCTTTGGTTTACGGAGTTCTGACTTCCAAGTTCATAATTTCGATCGGACAGTGACCAGTACAGTGAGTGACTGAGCTGAGAGCTGACTCTGAGACTGACATATTAGTTGTTTTGTGTCTCTCTTGGTATGTATGCATTTTCTAATTAATTAATTAATAATAACATTATGGTTAGGTTATACAGGTTGTGTATGCATCTGCAGTTCATGTGACACGTTATGGGAACTATTATGTTTAATAGTATTCACTATTCAGGTGATGTAAGGTAAGGTGCCTTATATCAGCATATTTATGTACTTAGAAGTAACCCCGGACCCTGTTGCTCATTATGGTAATAATTGCAGCTGTCAGGCACATCCTCTATTGGCAGTAGAATTCGCCTTGTTTAAAAATGAATTTTCAGCACAGAATGCTTTCCTTTAGCAGAATGATTTGCTATGCATGCATTGCTTCCTAAATGTGTCTTGCAAACAAACTTTAAAGTATGTAAAGTCAAGTGGTTTGCATTTTTTGAGTCAGACGATCCCTCTTTGTAAGAAGTGAAACATTTTGGAAAACATTTGCTTTTTTGCTCTAATATATAACAGAAGTAAAAGGCAATGTCCTCTCCCTCAGCCTGCTGTACACTGATGTGTACATTTATCAATACTTAAAAGTGACGGACTGTTATAAGTAGTAGTGTGTAAAGATATGCTCTAGCTTTCCAAATGAACACCATTTACGCTGAATGGAATACTTTAATGCTTATTCCATTGTCTTTACAATAACAGCACTATATACTTCGTTTTACCTCACTGTTCTGTACTTAAAATATATAGCACAGAATTGTTACCAATTTATTAAGTTTTACTCCCATACAACCTAAAGAGTAGTCTAAACTGTCTACCTTGCCTGAATCTTTGCATTACTTATACCTAGCCTTGCCCAGAAGGACCGAATCTTTATAAAAGAAAGAGCAGCTGTGCTCAAAAGATTTTTTTCTGCATTATAAATCTATTCTTCCCTTTCATGATAGCTGACTTTTATTTACCTTTGCTGCAGGTGTGAAAAGGGAGGGCTTGAGGCTCAAACTTCTTGGTACAATTTACCTGCTTTCTGGAGTCAGTGCAGTGCAGAGACAGTGTCTATGTCAGTAGTGGTTCAGAGGATTTGAAATGCAGAGTAATAGCTTTGTTGCTACTTTCACCATCTGGCTTTACTGTTGCATCAGTTTTATTTTTATTTTATTTATTTTTTAATTTTACATTTGTTAACTGGGGGTGTCTGACTGAGCCGAAAAGGCCCTTTTTCAGCAGAGGCCCGGGGAGAAAAGCTCCACAAAGAAAAATTACAGACACATTTAGTTATTTAGACATGATCAGTATACACACAAATTACAGGAGACATGATTTTACAGTGGTATGCAGTACATAAACAGTTACAGTGGAGAGAACAAACAAAAAAATATTAATTTAAAAAATAAAGGTAATTAATGGATTTGTGGTGTACAGCTGAAATTTGGGACATAGGTAGAATACATACATAGTACACAGGTACAGTACATTTGGTTAAACAGTATGCATATTTATATATGTACATATTCAGACAAGAGAGACATAAATTTGCAAAACTTTCATTTTTTACTTTACTAGCTGAGAAGTATTTACTTTTGCAACTGACGGTGTTTATCTGTGTTCAATGACTAAAACTTAGCAGTCACTAGAAGTAATGTGCAGCAGTAGACTTCTTTCATTCATTTTCATTCCCTGTGTGAATTTTGGTTACAGAACTGATAAATCCTGTACCTGCTGTAGAACTGGGTGCTATGAACACTATGGCTGTAATGTTGGCTGTGCAAGTCTTGCATATTTGGTTTTCATATGGAGTGTGTGAAGACCGATAACAGTCAATTGCTGCAGTTAGAAAAGGTGGGCCTAAGGAAATGTGAAAAAAACCCATCTGATGATTATCAGTGTTGAATACTAGCTCAGTAATGTCTGGAAAGTATGTGTGCATTAGTTTGTCATGTAATTTTTAAATCTGTATCCCATATTATCTATACAATTATGAGTGATTAACAAATTGTGAGCTGTATGACCACAGACATTTTTTACCACTGTATATATAGTGCAGTGGCATCTTAAAGGTGGCACCAGGCATGGCAAAAGTACCTTACATGCAGGTAACTATGAACAACTAGGTCACAAAGGAAGTAGATTCAGGTTTGGAAATCTAAGCCCCCCCCTTCTAACAATGTGTGTGTGTGTGTGTGTGTGTGTGTGTGTGTGTGTGTGTGTGTGTGTGTGTGTGTGTGTGTGTGTGTGTGTGCACAGATTTTTGCAGAATATCCAGATTTTTGCATCACATTTTTGGTCCGCCATAGTGACTGAGCATTTATTTCATGTAAATTGGTAAGCATGGCCAGCATTGATCCCACTGTACCATAGCCCCACCCTTTTTATTGGCCACACCCCTTCCAATTGGCCCCACCCATTCAGCTGTCTCCTGCAGCCCTCCCTTTGATTTGAAGTCACCAGCCAACACTGCTAGCTAGGAAAGGCGGGAAATGAGCAAACAATGTTTATGACAGTACAATATGCTTAGTTTTGATTCAACTTGCTCATAGTAATTAATTTTAGTCATGTAAATTACTCTTTGTATTCTTCTACTATTTGTATTATTTTGGAGCTTTTCTCCTTGGGTGTCCACTGAAAAAGGGCAGCTTTTTGCCCATTCGGGCTAACCCAGTTAACAAATGCCAAATAAAATAATAATAAAATAAATAATTCTACCTGTAATGCTACATTGTCTACATGCAACAGTTTTGTTGATCTGTCTCCTCTGACCTGTTTGCTCATATAGTCCATCTGTTTTTGGTCTGTCTGCTCTGACCCATTTGCTAATGTAGTCCAACACCAGTATGAACATCAGTAGGATCAGAGCTGAACTCTCATGCACACCCACTCCCACTGGGAGCTGCTGTGTAAGACTGAACACTGTTTGTACTTGAGTCATTGTACATAGCCTGTACTAATTCTACCAATGTGTCTGGGACTTTGAACCATCAAAGAATTTTCCAAATCAGCTTTCTTGGCACCTGGTCATATGCTTTTTCCAAGTCTAGACATGCCTAGTTGGGCTATTTCATCATCCCAACCTTCTTCTCAACTGTCTGCATCACTGCAACCATTGGTTCAGTTGTCCTGCATCCTGATTTGAATCTGAACTGTTTATCTCCAGCTGTACTTCTACTTTTTTACATATTAATTTATTAATCACCCTCTCCAGAACTTTCATGCAGCCTGACAGGAGTTTGTTACCTCTGTACTGGCCACAGTTGTGAAAGTCCACTTTGGTGTTGTATACTGGCACTCAAATACTTACTGTGCAGTCATCTGGGATATGCCTCTCTCTCTCTCTCTCTCTCTCTCTCTCTCTCCATATTGCTATGAGTACCCTCAGTAGCCATTTCTGCCTTAACTCACCCAACATCTTGATCATATATGCCATGACCTCATCTAAGCCTGCTGCTTTCAATGACTTAATTTCCCTAAGTAAATTCTTACTTGTAGGTGGATTCCTCTTCTTTCATCATTGACTGTATTTTAATAACCTCTGAAACATTTTAAATAACAAGGAATCCTGTCCATAGACTTTGTTATTTTAAGTATTTCCATACTCTACAGTTGCAGTGAAAAAATCTCAGTGGTATTCCAATTTAATAATCTTTTATTAAGCGTTCCACTGAATATACTATCTTTAGGAGGCTAGCCAGTGGCTGAGATGAAGTATTCACTTGACTTGGCTGTCTCTGTGCTCCACCTTAGAAAAGCTTGCTAACCCAAACTGTAACCTTAGCCCTGGCCTTGCCTCTAACCCTAGCCGTGTACCTTCCTTTAGAAAAACCCTTTTCATTGAAGGGTGCAGTGGTGCAGTGGTAGTGTTGTTACCTCACAGCAAGAGATTCTCCAGTTTGATTCTTGACTGGGGTGCTTTCTGTGTGGAGTCTACATGTCCTCCCTTCATTCATGTGGGTTTCCTCCAGGTGGTCTGGAATCCTTCCATGGTACAAAGACATGTGTTTGGACTGTTTCTCCCCAGGCCTACACTGAAAATTGGATTTGTTCCAAGTTGGACTTTCCCGGTAAATACATGTTAAATAAATAATACTACCACTGTTCAGGCAAATGTTACCTGAATATTTGGTTGGGTTACCATTTGTAGACAGGTGTTTTCAGAGTAAGTTTGCCATTTACCATGTTGAGCAGTCACGATGTATATATATATATATATATATATATATATATATATGTATATATAGAGAGTCACAGTTCTGACTCACTATTCTGAGGATTGCAACTTTTGTCCCTTGAATTTTCACAAGGAACCCTGGAAAAGATTCTGTTCAATTGTGACTTTTAATGTTGTTTTTTAAGAAAGACTAGTATTATGTAATGGAGGACTGAAATGCACACAAGTAAGAAATAGGTCATAATACAGAATCGGATATTAATATTTTTGTGATAATAATAATAGGCAACATAACCCACAAATCATTGGATTTTCTTTCATAATTCCCTAATATTAGTGATTTTATATTAATACAGCAATACTTGTTCAATCTACTTTCATGTCAAAAACAGTTGTAGTTTCTTCATGCTTTATACAACAAAGATAAAAACTTCTGTGTCCTTTGGACATTGAGTTCCCTGCATTTCAACTGTGAAGGATAATAGTATTTACAGGAAAGATTTGGAAAAGATCAATAGACAAGGTTCACTCACCCCCTGTTTACACAGAACAGCAAACAGGTCTAGCAGTGGAACAACACATTTGGGAAGGCAGAGAAATGGATATCCAGGGCCAAAGAGGAGTTATAATGAGGTAAGAAATATAAATACTTACATTTAGTTACATTGTAAGGTAGGTTACCTACACACCAGCACAGCTATACCTGTATATGCACCTTATATAATACCATACAATGAACAGGAAAGCATAGTTTTAAGAAAACATGAACATACAGCTACACATTTAAGTATTTTATGAAAAACATGAGAAATTAGAACACATAAAGAAAATGCAGACATATTTATGCACAGCCTTAAGTAAGTCGAAGTATAAGAATGCATAATTTCAGTTCCATCATAAAGGATTTACAAAAAAGTGAGAATATTTTCAGCTATATTACACTATGTGCACATGCACACATACAGACACATAGACACAGAAACACAAACACACACACGCACACACACACACACACACACACACACACACACACACACACACACACACACACATTAACTTTATTCAAGAATGTTAGATAAAATGTATCTCCCTAGCAAAAAAAAAATGTATGTAATAAGGAACTACAAACTATATGTGACAGAACATCAAACATTACGCATAAATATTTATCTTGGCAAAAACTTAAAGATTTATTAGAAAATATATTAATGGTTTTGTTCAATGTAAGATTTTGTTATGGAAGTTGTATATAGTTTCTTTTGTTCTTTTTTTATTTGATAGCTATGTTTTGTTAAATTTTATATAATAATTTCATTCTGATTTAAAATGCAATAAAATTAAAAAAAAAAAAAAGAATCTTAGATAATGTGAAAATTATAAAAGTATTGTTTTTTCTAAAATTACAAACCTGTTATATTCAGCCATAGGATAGATTGCCTCGGCTCACAAAGTGTGTGCTTCAGCAATGTCTACTAGGGGTTGGGAGGGTGGCCTAATGGTTAAGGTGTTTGCCTTAGAAGCACACGGTGCAGCGTGTGAGTCTCACAAGGGATAATTGGCTAGGATTAAAATAGCTCACAAGGGCAGTTAGCTTAGTACTAATCTATGAACCTATCTATAAGCATCAATTCTCAATGTGAAGAAATGTGATTGTCTCCAGTCTGCAAATTTTTGCAGCACTTACTTTGCACCAAAGTATTTTTCTTAGAAATAGCTTCTTGTCTAGCTTTATTTGATACTTAGATATTGTTAAGCAATAATAACAGCAGACAATTTAAACCCTGTAGTGTTAATTATCAAACATTTTAGCTTCAGAAACAAAGTAGCAGCAACTAACCAAATATTTTTCATTTGAGAATGCATTAAATTTACTTCAGGAATCTATTTCTATTTTATGGTTGCTTGCTAGTTTTCAAATAAAAGTACAACAAATCAGAGCTAGATGAAGCTTGCAAATATAAAGACATTTAGATGTTTTGCTTGGGGTTTCATTATATGCAAGTGGTTATGTTGACATTCAAACCTGATTCTCTAGATTTTCATTTTAATTAACTTAAACAAGATACTACTGTCAAATAACAATGTGACCCATCTGCAAGTGTATCATGGTGCAGGGAGAATTACAAGTGAATTGTTAATTTATTTATTCATTCCATTGTATGTATTACCCTTCAAGGTGATCTTCAGGGAACACCCAGAGAGTACGTTTTAAAATCAAACAGATTAAACAGCAGTGATGATGAAAAACATGCAGAATAAAGAAAAGTGATATTTGGTACAAAATAACATATCAGACAAAACTAAATTAATTTGTCAAAGGCACAATTAAGTAGAAGAATTAACACTAAGTTATGTAAACCCAGAAAATAATAAGCATTTCGGGAATGAAAATTAATTTTAAACTGACATTTAAATGACAAATGATAGAGTGGTTGGAAGGTGTAATATTCATACCAAGGATTCAGTTTGTAGTTGAAAAAACCCTAACACTCAACTTTCAGACTTTAAAGATAGGGATCTTTCTTTATTTATGATTCATTTCATTTATACATTTTAATAGGAAAATGAGTAGACAGCAAGAAAAGCTATTTCTCCAGGGAATGGTTCAAATATTATGAAATGCAAACTCAAAAACAAATGGCATATGGAATTGTTAAACTAAAAAATTAAATGTATTACAAACTAGTAACCAGAATTTTGTAGTCCGTTTAACCAAACATTACCTGTTACCTATTCTTTAACTGCTGGATCAGGGTTGTATTGTCATGTTATTTCTGGTCTTCATATTTTATTTCAAAGGTAGCTATATTTATTCAGACTTTAAATAAACTAGTCTGGTTCTGCTTTTATTTAAATTCTGTGAAAACATGTTTTTGGCATCTTCTTGAGGTATATTAGATATAATCAACAACCATTTTGTCATATAAACATTGCCGCTATCTGGTCAGCTACACTCAGAGATTACATAATATCACTGAAAATTTAATAAACATCTATGAATGAATCTAGTATTTATGGATTAAAAATTAAAATTAACATTTTTATTTATAATTTATGGGTGGAAATTATTGAATGGTTGTAGGTTCATAGATGTATACCAGGCTAATGGCCATTAGACCCTTATAAGCCTAGCTGTGCAACCCAAATGTGACCCACAATTTGATTTATGTAAGTGGTGATTTATTGACTGCCTCTGTCTATCAGAGACATAGAAGCCAGACCGGGGTGAATTTCCAATTACCCATCCATTGGTCCAAGTTGCACTTAAATAGCCATAGGGAGGAAATCTGCTTCATGTAGATGGGGAGCTTGTTCCAAAGAATGAGAATTCTCTGACAAATATATCTGTCTCTCCAACATGTCCTATTTCTGTTGCAATCAAAATTTAGGTCTTTTAATCTAGTAGTTCTGATGCTGCTTGTATTGCAGATGTTCAAAAGCTTCATCAAAACAGGGTTCAGAGATGACTTGTTTGCCAGGCAAAGATCACCTCTCAGATGTCTGTATGATTCCAAATAAAGAGACAGGGCTTTGAGGTGATCAACAAAGGATATTGTGTTTACTCCCTCTATTCCTTTGCAGACATTCCAGTTCCTGCATGTGTCTGGTGATGTATATACCAAAGGGGGCATTATACTCTATGATGGGTCAGATTAGGGTCAAGTACAGTGGTATGGTGACCTCTCTGGTCCTAGATGCCATGCCCTTGCTTATATGTTGAGCAATATAGAAGGATTTTCTTACTATCCTGGACACATGTTAGTTGAAGGCTAGGTTACTATCTGCATGAGTTCCCAGATCCCTGACTAGTGAATCAACTATTAAGGGTGTTTTATTGATGACATAGTTACCCAAGGTGGTAGACTTCCCCAAAAGATACTATAATGCATTTCTTGGTATTGAGTTTTAAGCCATGGCTTTGGCATGAAGCATTTGTCTGTATTAGACCTTGCTGAAGGGTGCTCTCATCTCAGGGAAATTCATTGACTGCACCGAGTTTGCAATCATCTGTGAACTTAGCTAGCCAAAGGCCTTTGACAGTGGTTCTGAGATCCAATAAATAGGTGCCAAAAAAGAGTGGCCCCAGCACAGAGCCCTGGAAGACTCCAGTGGTGACTGGCCTCTTTGTGAAGGTGGCATCCTGGGTACCCTACAGAATTTCAAAGCTTAAAACTTGGAAATTCATATGTTCGAAGATCATATGATCAAAGTTTTAAAACTTCAAAATCCTGAATGGAGATCAGCATGCAGCTGGAATGGGAGATTTCCCTTTTCCTTGCTGTACTGCAATCTCGGAGTTGGTATATTTAAGTAGTGGGGGGTGTGGGGGTGCAGGGGGGGCCTGCCCCCCCTGCAAAATTTTTTTTGTGATGTGATGACTGCTTTTTTGGGGGTGGGGTTCTTAATTTCAAGATTCCAAGATCTCGAGGTTCTGAATTCAGTATTCTGAACCTCGGGATTTTGGTGTTTCATAGGTTCATAGGTTCATAGTTTCATACTAGGCTATCTGCCCTAGGGCAATTATAAGCCTAGCCAGAGTGTGTTTGGCTTTCGCCACCCATTTTAAATTAATTTTGCTATACCCTTTTTCGAGGTTAGTATACTGTGCCTCTGTCTAACAGTGACACAGAAGTGATACCCGGGGTAAACCTACGATCCCCCATCCACTCATCAAGATTCCTCTTGAAGAGAGTCAATGAGGGACTCTGCCTAACCTGGACTGGGATTTTATTCCAGAGTGAAGGGAGCCTCTCGGTTATGAATCTGTCCCTCTAGCATGTCCTATTTATTTCAGTGCTGAGGTTCAAGTCTCTGGAGCACGTAGCTCGATGGGATTTGGATTTTCTGAGGTGCAGCATGTCCATTAATTCCGGGTTGGACATGGCTTTATACGTCAGGCACAGATCGCCTCTGAGCAGGTGGTATGCCACTGAGTAGAGCTGGAGTTTCTTTAACCGGGCAGCATATGGCATCTGTTTGAGCCCTTTGATCCTCTTGGTGAGGTACTTTTGGTGTCTTTCCAGTTGCTGCAGGAGTCTGGTAAGGTACATCCCAAAAGGGGCATTGTACTCAATTATGGGCCTGATGAGGGATGAGTAAAGAGGCACGATGACCTCCCGTGATCTAGATGTGAATCCCTTCATGATTAGGTGGGCTATATAAAATGTTTTTCTAACCACTTTGGCCACGTGGTTGTCAAATGAGAGACTGCTATCAACTTGGGTCCCCAGGTCCCTAATTACTTCTTCTGTACTTAATGGATTACCACCTATGTGGTAATTTGTGGGCACTTTGTTTTTGCCAAAGGGGATGACTATGCACTTTTTGGCGTTTAGCTTGAGGGCATGGCTCTGGCACCAGTTGTCTGTTTCTATGAGGCCCTTTTGGAGGATGCTTGTGTCGGCTGGAGAGTTGATTATAGCACCCAGTTTGCAGTCATCTGCGAACTTGGTCAGCCACAGTCCTTCCATGTTGGCCTGTACCTCCGAGAAATATATACCGAACAGGAGAGGTCCCAGGACTGAGCCTTGTGGGATGCCACTTGTAACTGGTTTGGAGTCTGACATGGCTCCAGCAATTCTAACCATGTGGGTTCTGTCCTTGAGCCAGTTTGCAACCCATCTAGTGACATAGGGGTTTATATTTAAGCTGGTGAGCTTATCTATAATGCCCGAGTGGGGTATTGTATCGAAGGCTTTTGCAAGGTCCAGGTAGGCTGTGTGGACCACTTTCCCCTCATCAATGGCCTTGGTGACTGTTTCAAAGAAATTTACCAGGTTTAAGAGGCAGGATCTGCCCTTAACAAAGCCGAACTGGGTAGGATCCAGTGTCTGTAGGTCCCCAATATCTTTTTTTATGAGGTCCATGATGATCCTTTCCATAGCTTTGCAGACCAAGCTAGTCAGGCTTAAGAAGTGAACCCATATATATGAACCTATATCAAACAAAGCTCCTCATTAGCACTCTTCAAGAAAAATCTTGATGATTGGATGGGAAATAGGAAATTCACCCCGGGGATCACCTCTGTGGCTCTGCTCGACAGTGGCACAGGAAAATAATTTTCTTGGGTGGCAAAAGCCAGGGTACCTTTTTGGCTGGGCTTGTATAGGCCCTAGGGCCAATAGCCTAGTACCTACCTATGAACCTACATATATATATATATATATATATATATATATATATATATATATAATTCAATTAATTAAGCCTTTTATCCTTATACGAATCAGGGCCAGAACCACCATTACTCCCTTAGTGGTTCCTGAAGACAAGGTTGGCGAAAGGTGCTCCATCTAGCATTTCTATACTGACTAAAACACTTGTGTAAATCTAAAGCTTTGCTGTTGGAGTGATTGTACGCCATAATCGGCTACATCCCCATTTTAACCTAGCTATCATAGACTTCTTTGTGCTGACTGTTTTAAATTTATTTTGTTTTTTTCTTTCTCTGCATAATACCCCTATTAATGGATCTTAAGTGGATATAGAACATTAGTAGCCGTTTTAGCCCACCCATTTCTGCTACTAAGTGCACAACTCTGCAATTTAGGTTTAATTCAGGACTCCTAACCACCTACACTTCCAGTTAATACAGCTACAACTCTAACCCCCCCCCCACCAACAGAGCCAATAGAAGGGGCTGACTACTGATAACTTATTATTGTAAAGTTGTCAAACTTAGCTGCTGGCAGGTGTTAATACATACTTCTAAACTCTGATGTAATTAGCTTTTCTAATGTATTGAATTAGAGCTGAATTGCCTTATTTACTTTATACAATTACTGTTTGATAACTATTGCTCTATAATTAGTCTCCCATTTGCTTCTGGCAAGGTTCTTATAGGTTTTTATAACTCTGTTATGATTATTTTATGTGCTGCTGACAAGCAGAACTGAATTTCAGCTTTATTTGTAACTGCAGCTACTACTTAATACTGACATAACAAGGGATACACGAGTGCTGCATTATATAATCTTGCATTGCTGATAACAAAGACTTATGTATTACTGCTAACCAGTTTTTATGTCCCTGCACATGACTGTCAATCTTACTATGCATATGTTCTTTATTTTATAATTGTTTTTTGAAAAGCTTAATTTGGATACTGCAAGAATTGTGTCAAGGTTTGATTATTGCTATGTTGAGAAGCTCTATTCTGTTGTATAATCTATTGTGTCTTATCCTCTATCTTATCTCTCTTGTCTCCTAAAGATACTCTACTCTTCCCAGGCTTCTAGTGCTAGTCAGCAGGAAGCTAGGAACCCTCTCCAAATATCGGTGGGTCACATCACTGCTTAATACTTCTACAATCCCTTCTCAAGGAAAACAGAAAAGTATGTCTGCTGAATAAATCAAAAATAAGACTCTCTAGTGCCTGTACCAATTTTTACATGTCATACCCAGGCCTGAGCTGGGACAGCCAGTAGCCAGTGCTTTCCCCTTCTACATAACCTTTCACTAATCTCTTCCCTCCCACCTAAATAGACCCCTTTTTTTTTCTTTTCCTTCTCATTCCCATGTTCTAATCTCTAATCTTCCATTGTTACTACCTCACAATCTAACTAGCTACACTAGACTTGATCACTAGGTGGTGCCCTAATTCCAGACTTTCTCTTCTCTTACCCACTTTTTTCTTACATCACCCTCTTACCCCATTTCTTATATCCAGTACTCTCTGAAGTGCTATTAGCTGTCTCTCTTCCTAATTAATTCTATTTTACTGTCCACTGACACCTCCTCCATCCTCTCTCCATTTCTCTTCCCTTCCTTCCTACCCCTGCCCATATATAGTCTACTGACACTTTCTAGGCCCTATTTCTTTTCCTTTCTATCACTAGAACTAGCCTAGCTGATTGTTTTTTCATTAACTGTTTCTGTATTCTGTTGCTACCCGCTCCGTTCGCCCTGCGGGCTCACTCCGCTCCCCACCCTACCCCCAATTCCCACCCACCCCAGGGGTCCTACCTTTATACTTCCTAAACCACACCTCTTCCTGTTCCTTTGACTCTTCAACCACACCCCTTCCTCTTCCCATTACCTTCTAACCACACCTCTTATCTCTCACCTGTACTCTCTAATTATCCTCTGTAATATCACTTATTCTCTTCTTAACTCTCCTATTTTTCTTTCTATCCTAATAACTCCCCTATTACCTCACTCCTCTAACTTCTATCCTCTCATTACTCTCCTCCTATCACATCTTACTCTAATCACTCTCTCATCTCCACCTAATATATTATTATTCATCTACCAAGAAAGTACAGATATCTATCCTTATAATGAAAACTCTACCCATCCCATGCTATATCACATGCCTAGTCACTCTCTCACTACTACCTCCTTTAATCCTTACACATTTTATCACCTCAATTGAGAATCCACTTGACCCAAACCTAAACTATCCAAAAAAGTAACCGCCTCTACATACACACCTGTACTTCATAGTCATGCTAATATTACATCCTCATCTAATTACACACTTCCAAAATATCATAGAACTCTACATACAAAGTTTAACAATTCAACTGCCAAAAAATGTCTATCTCTATACAGTAGGTTCAAAACCCTATACTATCTAAGCCTACTACTCTTTGTAAAGGATGGTGATATTCACCCTAACCCAGGCCCCCCAACAACTCCCATCTCTCTCCTCAACCCCAAAGAATCACCTTCTCAAGCCCTTTCTAGACCATCTAACTCACTTTTAATTGCTCATCTTAATATACGCAGTATAAATAACAAAGTAACGCAACTCCAAGCTCTAACAAAAATATATTTCTTTGATATTCTCTGTTTAACAGAAACCTGGCTAAAACCTTCAACCAAAGATAATCAAATCATCCCACCTGGTTATAATATCCTGAGACTAGACCGTATTTCCAAGAAAGGTGGAGGGGTAGCTATCCTTTATAAACCTAGCTTACAATTAACTACTCATAACTGCAAACCACCTATAGACTCTAATGCTGAAATCCTAATCTCCAAACTTCTTCTTAACAATTCCAAATCCATCTATGTCATTTGTATATATCTACCTCCAGGAAATACCATAGCTACCATGGAAAATATACTCTGCTGGCTTTCCCAAAACCTACCCCAAGAAACCATTATTCTAGGTGATACAAATATTGACTGGACCTGCTTCTGCGCAGCCTCCTCAAACCATATTAACCTTTATGGATATTCCCAAACCATCACCTCCCCTACCAGGATAAATAAATCTAACAGGAAATCAACCTTATTAGACTGGATCCTCATTAACCATCATCCTCACAACTATGACTCAGGAACCCTCCCTGATGACTTAAGTGACCACACTCTTACCTATATTATCAGACATAGAATCAATTTACCCTCCACAACATCAATTAAAAACATAAGGTGTAAAAAGAACTTTAACCCAGAACTTCTCCAGTTGGAACTAAGAGCATGCAACTGGTCACCCCTAAAAAATCTA